>NC_133132.1:102391971-102691971 GCF_048418815.1 Hemitrygon akajei
TCTGAAGTTGTGTCCTCTGGTTTTAGACTCTTCCACTATTGGAAATTTGCTTCCCTTGAAAGGTGAAGCAGCCTCTGTGGAAATCAATGCCCAGAGCTACAATGGTGTTAGTCTTGGATTCAAACTTCAAATCCTAGCCAATATCCACTAATGCACCCCTACACCCACCTCACAAACCTTATCATTTCCTGTCAGTCACCTTATGTACCGATACTCCAGTGCCTTTATGGACATACAGTCAATCTGTGTAAACAGTATAAACTATCTTTCATATTTATATTCATTCTTTATTTTATTGTGTTTGTTTTGGGCTGCATTGGATCCGGAATAACAGTTATTTCATTCTCCTTTATGCTTGTGTCCTGTAAATGACATTAAGCAATCTTGAATCTGTTCTGTGGTAATTACCCAACCAGCCCAACCTAGTCAGACAAAATGGCGTAGAGTCTGCAGTATCATGGTAAGCCCACAACAGGGCAGGCCATTGCTGTGTTAAAGAGTGTAAATTCTGATTTGCAGGCAGGAGGATGGAATATCTGTCACATAGCTGGACAACGCCGTGGGGCTGGAACCAAGGACTGATCAATCCTTCAGTGATACTTATTTACTTTACTTTATTGTCACCAAACAATTGATACTAGAGCGTACAATCATCACAGTGATATTTGTTTCTGTGCTTCGCACTCCCTGAAGTACAAATCGAAGTAGATATAATAAAAATTTAAATTATAAATCATAATTAGAAAATAGAAAAGGGAAAGTAAGGTCGTGTAAGTCAGGTCCAGATATTTGGAAGGTGTGGCCCAGATCCGGGTCAGGAACTGATCAGCAGTCTTATCACAGCTGGAAAGAAGATCTTCCATGTCAGCCACAGTTGCCTCATTCTCCCTTTAGAATATTTCTTCACCTTTGGGATGCATCTTTCTTGCGACTGCCGAATGTCCTCAGAAACACCAGCCATTGCAGTTCTGCCATGATCCCTGCTAGTGTCCACTTCCAATCAACTTTGGCCAGCTCCTCTCTCATGTCTCTCTAATTCCCTTTACTCCACTGTAATATTGATACATCTGTATTTTACTTCTCCTTTTCAAACTGCTGGGTGAATTCTATCATGATCACTGTCTTCTCAGGGTCCCTTTACCTTAGACTCCATAATCAAATCTGAGTCATTGCATAACACTCAATCCAGAATCTAGTAGGCCCAACCACAAGCTGATCCAAAAAGCCATCTCCCAGGCATTCTATAAATTTCTTCTCTTTGGGATCCAGCACCACCCTGATTTTCCTAATCTACTTGTACATTGAGATCCTCCATAATTATCGGTTACATCACAATTTTAAATGCCTTTTCTATCTCCTGTTATAATTTCTAGCCCACATTCCTGACATAAAGCGCATAGTGGTTAGAATCTGAATACTGTATGTTGGGAAATTTGTTGTTTTGCTGCAGCGGTACATTGCAGTACATAACTTTAAAAACTATAAATTACAATAAGATATATGTAAAATTATGTAAAAATATGCAAAAAGAAAGCAAAAAAAATTACTGAGGTAGTGTTCATGGTTCATTGTCCATTTAGAAATTTGATACCGAAGGTGAAGAAGTTTTTCCTGAAATGTTAAGTATGTGTTTTCAGGCTCCTGTACGGTACCCTTGATGGTAGCAGTGAGAAGAGGACATGTCCTGGGTGGTGGTGGTCTTTAATGATGGACGCCACCTTTTAAATGTGTCCTCGATGCTGAGGAGGCTAGTGCCCATGATGGAGCTGGCTGACTTTACAACTTTCTGCAGCTTTTTCTGATCCTGTGCAGTGGCTTCTCCTTACAAAACTGTGGTGTAACCAGTTAGAATGCTCTCCATGGTATATCTGTAGAAATTTGCAAGAGTCTTTGGTGATATACCAAGTTTCCTCAAACTAATGAAATTTAGCCACTGTTGTGCCTTCTTTGTAATTACATCAATATGTTGGGTCCAGGATAGATCTTCAGAGATGTTGACTCCCAGGAACTTGAAACTGCTCACTCTCTCCACTACTGATCCCTTGAAGAGGATTGGTGTGTGTTTCCCTCAACTTCACTTTCCTGAAGTGCTTGGTCTTAGGGACTGAGTGCAACACCACTCAACCAGCTGATCAATATTTGCTCCTGTACGCCTCATCATCACCATCTGAATTTCTGCCAACAGTGGTTGGCATCAGGAAATGTATAGATGACGATGGAGCTGGAGCTAGCCACACAGTAATGGGTGTAGAGAGAGTAGAGCAGTGAGGTGTGCCAGTGTTGATTGTCAGCAAGGAGAAGTTATTTCTGATCTGCTCTGACTGTGGTCTCCCAGTGAGGATGTCAAGGATCCAGTTGCAGAAGGAGGTACAGAGGCCCAGGTTTTGGAGCTTGTTGAGTAGAACTGAAGGAATGATTGTGATAAACACTAAGCTGTAATCAATAAACAGGAGCCTATGTGGGTATTGCTGTTATTCAGGTGATGTAAGGCTGAGTGGAGAGCCAGTGAGATTGCATCTGCTGTAGATCTATTGTGGTGATAGTCATATTGCAGTTGGTACAGGTCTTTGCTTAGTCAGAAGTTGATTCTGGCCATGAACAACGTCTCATCACAGTAGTCATGAGTGTAACTGGGTGTTAGTCATTGAGGCACTGGTATGACTGTCACCCTTTTGAAGCAGGTGGGACCCTCCAACTGCAGCAGTGAGAGATTAAAGATGTCCTTGAACACTCCCACCAGTTGGTTGGCACAGGATTTCAATTCCCTACCAGATACACCATCAGACCCTGATACCTTGCAAAGGTTCACCCTCCTGAAAGATGTTCTGACATAGGCCGATATGGAGATCACAGGATCACCAGATGCTACAGGACTTCGTACGCATGTAGTTTTATTGTCCCATTCAAAGCAGCATTATAGAGCCAGTACAATCCTGATTATAAGAATTTCATACATTATCCATGTGGTGATGTGGTTTTCCTTCATGTGCTCCAGTTCCCTCCCACATTCCAAAGATGTACAGGTTTATGGGTCACATGGGTGTAATTGGGCTTATTGGTCCAGTAGGACTTGTAACTGTGCTGTATCTCTAAATAAGTTCTTTTAAAAACACAGACTTACCTTGATTGCATTAGGTTTTTTCCAAACGATGAGCTTTTCTTCCTAAATTATAGACTTCTGCAGCTTCTTAGCAACAGAAGTTAGTCTATAGTTTCCCACATTTTGTCACTCTTTGTGAACAGATGAATCACGTTTGCAGTTTTCCAATCTGCTGATACTTTCACAAAACTCTGGGATCTTTGAAAACCTTCAACAAATTTCTATCCCTGAAATCAACCAACAACTTATTCATCTCAAACATGTTTTTCCAATGATACAAGTGCAGACTGTACACTTTGACCTCTCCCTACAGATACACAGAAACCAAAGAGATTATATCTCCAACACACACAAAATGCTGGTGGAACGCAGCAGGCCAGGCAGCATCTATAGGGAGAAGTGCTGTCGACATTTCGGGCCGAGACCCTTCATCAGGACTAACCGAAAGGAAAGATAGTAAGAGATTTGAAAGTAGGAGGGGGAGGGGAAAATGCGAAATGATAGGAGAAGACCGGAGGGGATGGGGTGAAGCTAAGAGCTGGAAAGGTGATTGGCAAAAGTGATACAGAGCTAGAGAAGGGAAAGGATCATGGGATGGCAGGCCTAGGGAGAAAGAAAGGGGGAGGGGAGCACCAGAGGGAGATGGAGAACAGGCAGAGTGTTGGGCAGAGAGAGAAAAAAAAACTAAATCTATCAGAGATGGGGTAAGAAGGGGAGGGGCATTAACGTAAGTTAGAGAAGTAAATGTTCATGCCATCAGGTTGGAGGCTACCCAGCCGGTATATAAGGTGTTGTTCCTCCAACCTGAGTGTGGCTTCATCTTGACAGTAGAGGAGGCCATGGATAGACATATCAGAATGGGAATGGGACGTGGAATTAAAATGTGTGGCCACTGGGAGATCCTGCTTTCTCTGGCGGACAGAGCATAGGTGTTCAGCGAAACCGTCTCCCAGTCTGCGTCGGGTGTCACCAATATATAAAAGGCCACACCGGGAGCACCGGACGCAGTATACCACACCAGCCGACTCACAGGTGAAGTGTCGCCTCACCTGGAAGGACTGTCTGGGGCCCTGAATGGTGGTGAGGTAGGAAGTGTAAGGACAGGTGTAGCACTTGTTCCACTTGCAAGGATAAGTGTCAGGAGGGAGATCGGTGGGAAGGGATGTGGGGCGGGGGGAATGAATGGACAAGGGAGTCGCGTAGGGAGCGATCCCTGCGGAAAGCAGAAGGGGGCGGGAGGGAAAGATGGGCTTGGTAGTGAGATCTCGTTGCAGATTAAATCTCCAAAAGTCAGGGATGGAAAAATTATATGACGTCAACAAAAACAAAACCTGGAGCTGACTGTAGCTTCAACCACTAACTACAAATTTGCAAGCTCAGAAATAAAGTTGAGGAAGTACAAGCCTTTTGTCAGAGTACCAAAATATGATCTTGAAAGTATTCCACCAGAATTCATAGATGGCCTGAACAATCTTTTCACTGCTCTAAACACAACTGATAGGACACAGAGGGATTGTGGGAAAGTATTAAGAATGTTGTATACAAAATGTGTGAAAAGATTCTGCATATGGTGAAAACGCAGAAGAGACCAAAATGGGTGAGTGAAGTAACTCTGGAAATTGCACAGGGAAGAAGAGAAGCCAAACCTAAGGGGAAAAAGGTAGCAGTTGCAGTTCTCAATCAAGCTTTCCAATGTTCTAATAGGCAAGACAAAGAAAACTACTACAAAAATGTGTGGAAAAAGGAAAATAACAAAGGAAGGACAAGATCAGTCTTCTTAAAGCTAAGGGAACTGAAGAGAAAATTCCAGCCTCACGTGGAAATGCTGACATATGCACAAGATGCCATGCTTAATAAAACTGAGAAGATCAAACAACAATGGAAGAAGTACTGTGTGTCATTATACCAGAAATATCAACTGGATCAGCAATATCATCCTAAATCTTCTAATCAGGAGCTGCCAGTGACGAAGGAAGAAGTTGAAGCAACATTAAAAGCCCTAACAAAGAACAAAGCACCCGGTGTTGATGGAGTCCCAATCCGAACTGAAATACTACAACAATCAGACATAGCTGTTGCAATACTGGCAATGCTCTGTAAACTGATCTGGAAGACAGCATCTTGGCCAAGTGAATGGAGGAAATCAGTAGTTTTATAAATATTGAATAAAGGTGATCCGACTGAGTGAGAAAATTATCGTACAATTGTCCTCATTCCTCACACCAGGAAGATTTTACCAAAGATCGTTAAGAGAAGACTTCACCTTATCTAGAGCAGGAGCTCCCTGACGTGCAAGCAGGTTTCAGCAAAGGAAGGGGAACAGCGTCATCATTGCAGATGTGAGGTGGATTCTCGAGAAGACAAAAGAATTCTAGAAGGACATCTATATGTGATATATTGACTACAGCAAGGCCTTTGACTGCATCAATCATTGACAAACTATGGAACACATTAAGATATGTGGGTGTACTTCATCATGCATAATCTTTACATCAATAAAGAAACAGCAGTTCAACGTAACAAGGAGAAAAAGAATGGTTCAGCATCCCTAAAGGGGTATGACAAGGCTGTATTCTCTCCCACTGTCTGTTTAATTTGTGTGCCGAACAAATCTTCAGAGAAGCAGGAATATACGAGGAAAACCGAGGGATGAGAGTTGTTGGCAGAATCTTAAATAACCTTCATTATGCTGATGACACTACAATACTGGCTGAAAACAAAGAAGAACTGAAGCAACTGCTAAGCAATATCAAGTAACATAGCCTCAAGATGGGTTTGCACCCTAACCTGAAGAAGACTAAGATTATGACTACTGGCAATACAACGAATTTCAAACAAAAGAACATCTTCAGATGCTGGCAATCCGAGCAACATACACAAAATGCTGGAGGAACTCAGCAGGCCAGGTCAAAGGGTTTTGGCCTGAAACGTCAACTGTACAACCAATTTCAATCTCAATGGAGAGGAAATTGAAGTGGTTGACAGTTTCAACTTACTTGGATCAATGCTTAACACCGAAGTGGTAAGCAGTCAAGAAATTCAATGAAAAATTTCCCTTGGTAGGACAGCTAAGAAAGATATAGAGAAAATCCTCAGGAACAGGAATCTATCTCTACATAAAAAAATTCAACTTGTGTGTAGGCGCTGGTGGTCTCAGTGACGTTATATGGATGTGAAAGTTGGATGGTAAAGGAGGAGGATGGGAAACATATTGATGTCTCTGCATCTCATGGACCCCTCACAGAACAAACAAATTGAGGCTCATATGACAAGACTCTGCCTATTGTACTTTGGGCACATCATGAGAAGAAACAGCTCCTTGGAAAAGGATATCATATTCGGCAAGGTGGAAGGACAATGGAAGAGAGGAAGGCCATCAATCAGATGGATGGATGCAATAAGGACAGTAATGAATGCAATGTTATCTATACTGAGCTGCCTTTGCAAAGATCAAAACTCATTTAGGGGAACTATCCATAGGGTTGCCATGAGTTGACACTGACTCAATGGCACTTAACAGCAACAAGTCAATGCCTTTAAAACCCTTGGGGGGGGGGGGGGGTTGGGAAAACCATGGTGATTTATCTGCCTCTAGTCTCATTTTGTTTTTCCAGTACTTTGTCCTTCTTGATAAGTATTGTTGCAAGTTCTTTCTTCCCGTTTGAAACAAGACCATCTTGTTATCTTTGGGATGCTTCCAGTGAATCAGAATAAGAGTAAGGTACGTAATTGCTGAAAACGAGAAACCCTTTCACCACAGCACAGACATGGACCTGTTGGCCCATCCAGTCTTATCCCATTTCGCCACTTAGAACATGTGTACACATGGTACGTGTGTACTTGCATCCATGTATACAATTGGTCCACATGAACCACAGATAATTGTACATACACAAAAAATAATGCCACTACTTTTGGTGCACCATACAAGATTTTGTTTTAAAACGCTGTAATTGTTTGCTGAACGTACAACTTGCTAAAGATAACTGTTCCAACTTGCCCACTAATGTAGATAATTGCTATGATAGCCTTGATTATGTACATCAAGCTAAAACCATGATCACAAGATATAGAGCAGAATTAAGCCCATCAATTCTTTTCTACCATTAAACCAGCAATTTTAACCTTTTTCTGCAACTCTTATCCCTCTTACTGACCAAGAACTTACCAATCTCTGCATTAAATATACCCATTGACTTAGCCTCCACAGCCCTCTGTGCAATGAATTCCACAGATTCACCATCCTCTTCATCTCAAAGGCTGTATGCTTGTATCTTTGAATCTTCTACAATGGAAACATTCTTCTCTTGTCTGCTCAGTCCAGTTATTTCAGTATTTGGTAGATCAATGAGATCTCCCTTCATTCTTCATTTGTATGTCACCACATACTACCCTGAGATTCACTTTCTTGCAGGCATTCACAGTAGAACAAAGAAATGGAATAGAATCAATGAAAAACTATTAAAAAGACTGACAAGCACCCAATGTGAATAAGTAGTAAAACTGCAAAATATGAAAATAATGAATGAATGATATTGAGAACATGAGTTGCAGAGACCCTGAAAGTGAGTCCATAAGGTTGTGGATTCAGTTCAGAGTTGAGCTGAGTGAAATTATCCACACTAGTTCAAGAGCCTGATGGTTGTAGAGTAGGAACTATTGCTGAACCTGGTGTGTCCTAAAGCTCTTATCAGCTGTTAGTTGCGAGAAGAGAGCATGGCCTGGATGATGAGGTTCCTTGATGATGGATGCTGCTTTCTTATAACAGCATCTCTTGTAGTCATCTAATCTGTCCTGGGAACATCTGTCTTTTATTGCAGAAATCATTCTTATGCACCTTTCCTGAACCTTCATGCTTTTGGGGAAAGAATACTGAGAGCTAATAAATAGTAAATAGTCATAAGGATTGTGACAATGTGATAATGGAACCAACGACAAAGCCGAGAAGTAGAGACATAAAATGCTGAAACAATGAAGACACCCAAGTTTCACTAGATATGTTATAGCATGTATCCATTGTTATAAAAGAAATTGATTTGCTTTTTTGATTAGCTGTTGGGCTTGTGGATAATCATTTTGTTCTGTAATCAGGACTTAATTAAATCTTCCTGTAGCTAACATTCTTTTGTTATAATTTAATTTTATTGGTCATCTCATCAAATGAAAATGTAAAACCTATTCCAAATTCATGTTCAGGTAGATCAGATTTGATTGATCCTCTGGTGCACACCAATTTTTAATAAATCACCCGTTATTTTGAACATCAACTTTCAGTTTGGCCTTATACCTCACATCCTCTTAATAGTGTGGCATTGAAATACTTTCCCCAATTTTGTTGCCCACACTGCGTTAATAATTCCCTGAAATAAATACTGAACAGTTCATACTATGATCCAGGTTTGTAAAGTACAGTGTAACTAGACCTGGCTGCTCTGTCTAGGATTTTGTGTAATGTAAATACAACTTTTCTAGGTTATGTTTAATTATTGATGTGAAACAGAACCAGTTAAAGAATCAAATTACTGCCTTGCTTTGCAGTTACAGCAAGAACACCAGCAAACAGATGAGGCCAACATGAACAGCATCTCCACCACGATAAAGCAACACCAACTCCGATGGATAGATCATGTCATTCGGATGCCTAACTCACATTTTCCAGATTGTTGACTCCCAGTTGAAGGAGAGACAGCAAGCCCCAGGTGGGCAGAGGGAACACTTCAAAGATAACATCAAAATCAGCCTGAATATATTCAATATTACATCTAAAACCCGAAAATACGTTGCACTCAATAGATACACCTGGAAGAAATATGTTCAGGAGGGTGTTACGCTATGAGAGCACAGAGAACAAGTGGCAGATGCGAATGGAGAGACTGAACAACACAAAAACCCAACCCCTTACCCTTAGTACACCAGAATATATGGATCCCCTATCAGCCTCTACAGCCACCTAAGGACCCACCATTAGTCAACCCCTTAGCAGCGGTCCATAGGTTCTTGATAAGTCAGGACATCAAGGGCTATGTGGAGATGGCAGGAAAATGGGTTGAGAGATATTAAGTCAGTCATGATGGAATGGTGGAGCAGACACAATAGGCTGAATGGCCTATTTTTGCTCCTGTCTTATGGTCTTAGAAAACATACTCAACTCGACTGATCACGCTACTACAACAAGGATGATGTAAGGTACAAAGCAGACAAATAACTTGGAAGCAGAAGTAAAGAGATCAGTAGAACCAATATTAAGGGCTGAATTCATGGTGGAGGACAAGGGTTGAACTTCAAAACAGAATTAAATCTACATCAAAGAATTTTGAGGCCCCATTTCCTAGCCTGCTTTGTCAATCCGTCTGTTGTTTCATCTGGGTGCCAAGTCTCAAAAACTGTCAACAAAGTCTGAATTCCACATCAAAGAAAATCCAGTCTAATCTTGGCATCAGGTGTTTATCATGCATAGGACACACTTTCACTATTGCTATAGGAACTTTGGAGGCATCAGGGAGCTCTAACCGAAATGTAAAAGGTAAAAAAAAACACATTATAGGTAAGTGCAGAGGTAATAGGGACATATTTCACTGAACGAGCCACAGTTCCAAAGGACTAAATTTCATAACACAAGAGATTCTGTGATTCTGGAAATCTTGAGGATCTTAGTAAGTCTTAGGCATCTATGAACTGTAATGAACAGCCGACATTTTAAACTAAGCTCCTTTATCAGGACTGGAAAGGATTGAAGAAGAAGGCAGAGTAAAAAGGTATGGCTCCAGGGGTAGGCTACAAGCTGGCATATGATAGGTGAAATCAGGTGAGGGGGAAAGTAGGTGTGTGGGGGAGGGTGATGTAAGCAGGTGGAAAGGGTAAAGGGCTGAAGAAGAAGAAATCAAATAGGGCAGGACAGTGGACCATGGAAAAGGGAAAGAGGAGGGGGAATTAAAGGGAGGTTATGAGTAGGTGAGACGTAAAGGAGAGAGAGAGGATAACCAGAATAGGGAATGGAAAAAGAGAGAATGACAGGGGGGGGGGGGGTGAATTACTGGAAATTAGGGAAATCAATTTTTATGCCATCAGCTCGGAGGTTACCCAGATGGAATAGGAGGTGTTGCTCCTCCAACCTGAGTTTGGCATCATCATGGTAGAGGACAAAGCTTTTCAGTCCTGATGAAGAGTCTTGGCCCAAAATATCAACTGTTTATTCCCTCCATAGATGCAGCCTGACTTACAGTTTCTTTTTTTCCACCTTCTGCATTGCCCCATGTTCCCACCACTGAGTGAGTGGCTGCTTACATAGTCAATATGAACTAGGAGTGATGATGTCGTGCAGTTGCTGTTTCAGGGACTCCAGAGTGCCTGAAGGGAATAAAGTCAGAAAATTTAATCAGGAATTTATTTCCTGAGAACATTGAGCAGAATAAGCACATTCAGTCCATTGAGCCTGCTCTGCCAATCCATCATGCCTGAGTTATTATCTCAACCCCCGTTTTTCTGCCTTCTCCCCATAACTTTCGATGGACTTTCTAATCAAGAACTCATCAACTGCCGCTTTAATTATACCCAATGATTTGGCCTTCACAATTATCTGAGACAATAAATTCCTCAGGTTACCACACTCTGGCAAAATAATTACCTACTCATCTCTGTTCTAAAGGGAAACCCTTTTCTGAGGCTGTGCTGTCTGATCTTAGACTAATGGAAACATTCTCTCCAGCTAGGCTTTTCAGTATTCAGAAGGTTTCAATGAGATCCCCTTTCATTCTTCTGAACTGCAGCAAATAGATATACACATGGATGTGAGAGTACACATCTGAATACAGATAATTCTCAGCATCAACCACAAAATCTCATCTCAGAAGCTTATCAACGTAGAAAACTGACAGACACATATTGATCCATGATGTTTCACCCACACTTACTATTATAAGACACTGGAGCACAATTAGGCCATTTGATTCATTAAGTCTGCTCAGCTATTTAATCATGGTTAATCCTTTTTTCCCCCTCAACCCCAATCTCCTGCCGTCTCCCCATATCCCTTTATGCTCTGAGTAACCAAGAATCTGTCAACCTCTGCCTTAAATATACCCAATGACTTGGCCTCCACAGTCACCTGTGACAACAAATTCCACAGATTCACCACTTCCTGGCTAAAGAAATTCCTCCTCATCTCCATTCTAAGAGGATGCCCCTCTATTCTGAGACTATGTCCTCTGGTCTTAGAATCCTCCACCATAGAAAACCTTCTCCCCACATCCACTCTATCGAGGCCTTTCAACATTCAGTAAGTTTCAATGAGATTACCCCTCATTCTTCTGAATTGCAGTGAGTAGAGACCCAGGGCCACCAAACATTTCTCATACAACAAGACTTTCAATCCTGGAATCATTTTTGTAAACTCCTCTGAACCTGCTCCAATGTCAGTTCATCTTTTCGTAGATAAGGGGTCCAAAATTGCTCACAATACTCCAAGTGAGGCTTACCTTATAAAGCCTCAGCATTAAATCCTTGCTTTTATATTCTAGTCCTCTAGAAATGAATGGTAATATCACATTTGCCTTCCTCACCACTGACTCAACCTACAAATTAACCTTTAGGGAATGCTGCATGAGGATTCCTTAGTCCCGCTGCACTTCAGATTATTGAATCTTCTCTCCAATTGGAAATTAATCTATGCTTTTATTTCTTCTATTAAAGTCCATGACCATACATTTCCTGACACTGTATTCCATCTGCCATTTCTTTGCCCCTCCACCTATCTTCCTTTTGTCTGCAAACTTGGCCACAAAGCCATCAATTCCATCATCCCAATCATTGACATACAGGTGTCCCCCGCTTTACGAATGTTTGCTTTTCCCCGTATAAATTTGTGGTTCTCCGCTTTACGCCATTTTGGCTTAAGAAGGGTTTCATAGGAATGCTCTACCTTTGTAAAGGTGGGGTGGGGGGGACACCTGTATAACATAAAAGGAATCGGTTCCAACACAAGTCCACCATTACTATCAACTCTGAATTGATAGAAACCTCTGGAACCCAAATACAGCCCTTTACAGTCTGTTTAAGTCTTGTCAGAAGTGGTCTACATGGAAGAGTTGCTGCCAAAAAGCTTTTTCTCCAAAGTGGAAACAAAGCCAAGAGGCTCACTTACGTACAAACATATAAGGACTGGGGTGCTGAACAATTGCAGCAAGTGCTCTGGACTGATGAGTCAAAATTTGAAGCTGTTGGCTCACACAGGAGGCAGTTTGTCCATAGAAGATCCGGAGAGCCCTACATGGATGAGTGTCAACAGCCAACACTGAAGCTTCAGGTTAGAGGCTGCATTTCTGCAAATGGAGTTTGTGATTTCTCCAGAATTAATGGAATCCTCAATGCTGAGAAATACAAGCAGATCATTTTCCATCATAAAATACCATCAGGGAGGCATCTGATCGGTCCCTAATTGAATGTGCAGCAGGACAATGACCCTAAGCACACGGCCAAGGTCAGAAAAAACTATCATCAACAAAAAGAACAAGGAGTTCAGGAACAGATGGTATGCCCTCCACAGAGCCCAGATATCAACATAGAGGATATCTGGAATTACCTGGAGAGGCAGAAGTAAGTGAGACAGCCAAAGTCTGCAAGAACTGTGACAGCTTCTCCAAGACACTTAGAACAACCTTAACAATCAATTTTTTTTATTAAACTGCACAACAGTGTACCTAAGAGAACTGATGCAGTTTTAAAGGCAAAGGGTGCTCAGCAAATATTGATTTGATTTTGCTTTATTCACTGTTTACTGGGTCTTTATAGTAAATCTTTTGATATTCAGAAACTTTTCAATTCATTATTTTTGTAAGTACCTTCACTTTACAGAATTTTTTAATACGTGCCTGAGCTTTACACAGTACCATATATAGACTCCAGTCTCATGGTAATCTTAACTGCTCTCTAAAGTGATGGAGGAAGTTATTAGATTAGATATTTGCATTAACAAGCTGATGTACAGGTGTACCTAATACAGTCAGTGTATTTGTAAACTGTCACAACCCAGAATGTTAATTACTCTTATAGTTAGTGGATATGTTGTATATCAAATCAAACCAAAACATTGCAATTTATTGTGGTCTCTTCTGATCCTAACTTTCTTTTTGTTATTTACCGTACTTCTCTGACAATTAACTCATTTATTGTCAGTAAGTGTATAATCATAGAACACACAATAGCACCGCACTTTGGCCCAAGTTGTTGTGCCAACCTTTTAATCTCCTCCAAGATCAATCTAACCCTTCTGTTCTGCATAGTCCTCCATTTATTTTTCATCTATGTACCTAAGATGTATCTGCCTTTGCCACCACCCCAGCAGGACTTTCCACATTCTCACCACTCTGTATAGGGGGGAAAAGTATCCCCCCTATACTTTCCTCCAATTATCTTAAAATTATGCCCCCCAGGTATTAGCAATTTCCCCCTGGAAAAAGTCTCTGGCTGCCACTCAGTCTATGCCTGATATTATCTTGTACACATCTTTCAAAGTCACATTTCATCCTTCTTCACTCCAAAAAGCCCCAACATACTCAACCTATCTTCATAAGACATGCCCTCTAAACCAAGCAGCATCCTCGTAAATCTCCTCTGCAGCCTCTCTAAAGCTTCCACATCCTATAATGAGGCAACCAGAACTGAACACAATATTTCAATGGTGGCCTCACCAACAAATCGAGGAAGAACATAGGAGGTTATGCAGCCTACCAGTCAGGTTTCCCTTTCTATTAGGTGAAGGTTTATCTGTGTATACCAAAATACTGACACACTCCCCTCATGCCACCACACAAAAAAAAATCAAGTCACTTGTAGAAGCCCAATTTCACATCATTGACTGAAAGTTATGAGTCTGAAACAGCAAAAATTAATGCAACATGGCTAAAATTTAAAAAAGAAACAACTTTGTAAATAAAATCCAAAGTTTAATATCTTTTAGAGAAACATTGTACTGTCTGGGCAGCCATGAAATGACTTCATTATCATACCACCTGTGGACATAGTGGAGCTGCTCACGTTTGATAATGTCAATGGGGCTGAGAGAAATGATGGAAATGACGATACAATTTACACATTTCCTACTCCCCACATGGCACTTCAGCCGATTCCTGATAAACATTGTCTCATATTGAACAGAACAAAAAAATACACCAGAGAAAGAGCAAGACATCACAGTCAGATTTGGCCAGAGTGAGATTGGCATTCGGTGAATATGCAGACTTCTTTCCACTGATCTACAATTTGGTTTATGTAATCTCAGTTTCCTCTGTGATTACAAATCAGTTCACAAAAATGCAAACCAGACCATGATTTGGGGCAAGTTCATGCACCATGATTTCCACTGAGTGGCTTGTCATTTTTAATCAGCTTACACATACCAAGTCTTATTATTAAATACAAAACCAGCTAAGCATGAAATCAGGTTGTGGATAGACAGAATGTGGTGAACCTTCCCCACTTCTTTCCCCCCTTGGGTTTGTGGTGGTGTATCTGGAGCCTCAGCAGGCTTCCATGATGTTGCTTGTCCTCTCCCTCCCTGGGTGGTGGGCTTCTTCAGATAAATTTGAAGCATTTGGTCTTGTCATGTGGCAGGCGCGTTTTGAACAGCACAGAGTCCACACGGAACTGGGTGTAGAGCAGCGGCATGTACCCATAGACCTTCACGAAGAAATTGATGCACTTGTGCCTCTCGTGGAAGTGGGAGTCATCGTGCGATAATGCCTGGGGGCAGCCTGGGCATCGGAAGGTCCAGCGGGATGTGACCTGGAGTGGAAGAACAGACGGACAGGTTACATATCTAGACTCTCAGCTTGGACAGTAGCTGTGGGACAAGAGAGAGACATGTATTAAACAAGGAAAGAGCTGTAACCTAGAAAATCTCCCAAATTTCAGTTTTTGATATTTCAAAAACAAGGCATTGAAATTCATCTGATTTACCCACATCTTTTAGGGAAGAAAATCTATGAAATCTCTCTCCAATCTTCTACATCCTAGGGAATAAAGTCCTAACCTATTCAAACTTTCCCTGTGACTAAGGACCTCAAGTCACGGAAACATCCTTGTAAGTTTTTTCTGCATTCTTTCAATCTTATCTTTCCTGTAGGTAGATGACAAACATTGGACTCAATACTCCAAATCAGGCCTCACCACGGTCTTATACAATTTCAACATAACATTCCAACTCCTGTACTCACTATTATGGCCTATGTGCCAAAATCTTTTATGATCCTACCTACCTGTGATGCTACTTTCAAGGAATTACAGATCTGTATTCATTGTCATCCAGATCATTGTTATAGATGACAAACAACAACAGATCCAGCACCGATCCCTGTAGCACACCACTAGTCACAGGCCTCCAGTCAGAGAGGCAACCATCTGCAATCACTCTCTGGCTTCTCTAGCGAAGCCAATGTCTAATCCAATTTACTACTTCCTCTTGAATACCAAGCGATTGAACCTTCTTGACCAACCTCCCATGTGGGATCATGTTGACCATCCCTATTCAATCCCTTTCTATCCAAATACTTACATATCCGGTCCCTTAGAATATCTTCTGATAACTTTCCCACAACTGATGTCAGGCTCACTGGCCTATAACTTCCTGGTTTATCTTAGAGCCTTTCTTAAACAACAGAACAACATTAGCTATCCTCCATTCCTCTGGAACCTCACCCATGGCTAAGGACGTTTTAAATATCTCTGCTAGGGCCCCTGTAATATCTGCACTAGCCTCTCATAGGGTGGATGGAAGATTTATGCACCCTAATTTGCTTCAAGTCAAGTCTTCTCTGTAATCTGCATAGGGGCTATGTCCTCGCTGTTGCATTGCATTACATCTATGTGTGTCCATCTCCCGAGGAAATACAGATGCAAAAATTCAATTTAAGATCTCCCTCATTGCTTTCACCTCCATACAGATTATCACTTTCATTTTCAAGAAAGCCAATTTTGTTCCTTGCTATCCCTTTGCTCTTAATATATCTGAAAAAGCCCTTTGGAGTCTCCTTCAACTTGTCTGCTAGAGCAACCTCATGTCTTCTTTTAGCCCTCCTGGTTTCCTTCTTAAGTGTTCTCTTACATTTTTTATACTCAAGTACCTCATTTGTTTCTGCATGCACCTCCTTTCTCTTAACCAGGGCCTCAGTTACCAAGTTTCCCCAAACCTGTTGTATTTGCCTTTTTTCTGCCAGGAGCATACAAACTCTGAGCTCTCAAAATTTTACTTTTGAAGGCCTCCCATTTACCAAGGACACCTTTGCCTGAAAACAATCTGTCCCAATCCACACTTGTAAGATCCTTTCTTTCTTTTTAAATCTTTTTATTGATTTTCAAACAAAGCATAATAACAATAGAAATACAGAGAGATTGGGAATACATAGTTAATAAAACAGTATATACAAGTATAAACCACTGATAACACAGATGTACTAAGCCTCCCAAACTCATACTGTATTTACATAGTAGAAAGAATCAGAAAGATCCTTTCTGATGCTATCAATATTGGACTTTCTCCCATATGGGATCTCAACCTGAGAACAGACCTATCCTTTTCCATAATTACCTTGAGACTAATGACATTATGATCAGTAGATGAAAGTGTTCCCCTTTACAAACTTGGCACCTGCCCTGTCTCATTCACAAATAGGAAATCCAGTTTCGCACTCTCTCTAGTTGGGACTTCTATGTACTGATTAAGGAAACTTCCCTGAACACATTTGGCAAACTTTTTTCCCCACCCAGCCTTTTTACAGTATGCGAGTCCCAGTCAATATGTGGAAAGTTAAAATCACCAACTATCCAATGTTATGCTTACACCGGTCTGCAGTCTCTCGACAAATTTGCTCCTCTAAATCCCATGGAAGTTGCGACAATGCTGGTGTCACAAAAAAGATGAACTACACACAGAATACTGGAAGAATTCAGCAGGTCAGGCAGCCTCTATGAGAAGGAATAAACAGCTGACGTTCCAGGCTGAGACCTTTCATCGGGACAGGAAAGAAAGGGAGAAGAAGCCAGAATAAGGAAGTGCGGGGAGGGGAAGGAGTACAAGCTGGCAGGTGGTAAGTGAAACCAGATGAGTGGGAAAGTCAGTGGGGGGGGGGGGGGGAATGAAGTGAGAAGCTGGAAGTGGTAGGTGGAATAGGTAAAGGTCTGAAGAAGTAGAAATGTGACAGAAGAAAGGGAAGGAGGAACACCAAAGGAAGCAATGGGCAGGTGAGGAGAAGAGAAGAGGTAAGAGGGGAACCAGAGTGGGGAATGGAAAGAGAAAAACAGAGGTGAGAAATTACTGGAAGTTAGAAAAATCAATGTTCATGCCATCAGGATAGAACGTACCTAGACGGAATAGATGGTGTTGATTCTACAAACTTAGAGTGGCTTCATCGTGGATGTAGAGGCAGCCAAGGATCAACATGCCAGAATGGGAATGGGAAAATCAGCCTATTGTGGCGGACGAAGCGAAGGTGCTCGACAAAGCAGTCCATGTCAAGTCTCGCCAATGAGACTACACCACATGCAGTAGATGACCCCAAAAGCTTGAAACATCAACTGTTCATTCCCTTCCATAAATGCTGCCTGACTTGCTGAGTTTCTCCAGCATTTTGTGCCTGTTGCTCAAGGTTTCCAGCATCTGCAGAATCTCTTGTGTTTATCAGCTTTCTCTCAATCACTGACAAATGATGGAATAAAAACAAGAAAATGTGGAAACACTCAGCATTTTGGGTGGAGGGTCTTTGACCTGTAACATTAACATAGATGCTGTCTGACCTGTTGAGTGTTTCAAGCATTTTCTGATTTTAGATCTATGCCTCTTGTAAACTATATCAAGTCACTTCTCATCCATTGTGTGCTCTGGTTTGTGGCCTCAAACTGTATAATGACAAACCTGTTAGGCCATTACAGTAAACTAATGCTCCTTCACTCACTTTAGTGTTCTTTTATTAAAGCACCTGACTGTACTTCCAATATCTACAACGTCCTTCTGCTCTGAATTTTTCTTTAACGTACCCACTCCAAAGATTCCTGGATCTGGTCCTTCAAACATCATATAACTTTTAAATATTGATCCAGTTCAATTGGTGTACCGTAGCACAGTGGTTAGTGTAACGCTATTACAGTGCCAGTGGCCCAGGTTCAATTCTCCCTGCAGTCTGTATGTTCTCTCCGTGACTGCATGGGTTTCCTCTGGGTTCTCCAGATTCCTCCCTAGGTTAGTAGGTTAACCGGTTTCATGGATTGGGCCAGAAGGGCTTTTTACCCTGATGGATTCCAAAATATAATAAAAACACATTTTATTGAGTTGGGGGTCTCATTAACTTACAGGCATGATACACCAATTTATTATTTCACTCCCAGCACCACTAACCTTTATTGGTGGCTTCCTGGTGATATGGGAAACAAGGAAGTTCATAGCAATATCTTCACAGTTAATGTACTCGTCCACCATGTCTCGAATAGCCTGTGGCATAACATAAGAGTAGAGGTACGCATAGTACTGCAAGAGAAGAGGAAGACCGTCAGATGACCATCTACAATTCCCCTAAAAACCTAGCGGAGAAAAGGGGAAGGGGAGGCAGGAGTGAGATACAAGCTGCAGCTCCACTTCCATTCTATCTAGGCGTTTCAATATTTGAAAGGTTTCAATGATATCTTACCCCCCCCCCCCAATTCTTCTAAACTCCAGCGATTACAGGCCCAGAGCCATCAAACACTCCTCATATATTAACCCTTTCATTTCAGGGATCATTCTCCTCTGGACCCTCTCCATTTTTTCTTAGATAAGGAGCCCAAAACTGCTCAAAATTCTCAGTGCAGTCTGACCAATGCCTTACAAAGACTCAGCATTACATCCCTGCTTTTAATCCATGCTTTTCTTGTGCATTCCACTTATGTGATGCTACACTGCCTGTCACTGCACCTGTGCACACATGTACGTGTGTATATGACAATAAACTTGACTCTAACATGGAGAAGACAACGTACCTTGTGAAAGAAGGCAGCACCTGTCAGTACCATGGAGAGTTCACAGGAGTAATTTGAGTTGTAGAGCCAGGACTGGTGAGCCATATCCCAGGCATGATACCTGCCAGGAAAACCCACTATTCGATCTCTTGCTTCTCGCCAAACCCTGTAGAAAAAATAGAGAAAGGAATTTTAGTGCCACAGTCTTCAAACTGTGCTGCTCTATGAAGTCATTAAGTAGCCAGTTACAAAGTTGCGTTCCACTCACCGAAAGCCAAACATGATCTCATCATGACGGAGGTGGGCATCATCATCAATAGAAAGAATTGCCTCCGTTTCAATCGAGTCCCAGGGTAGGAACCGGTTATTTAAACTATTCTTCTCCGTGTGAACAACCTGAAAGGAGAGTAAACCATTTCAGTGGAGATTTCTTAGACCTGAAACTTGAAGCCAATCCATTAAATTGCATATGACATCCAATGCAGCAATTAAAATCACAGAGCTTGGAAAATGGCCCTTTGGCCCAACTGATCCACATTGAGCAAAATTGTCATCCACGTTGGTCTTATTTGCCAGCATTTGGCCATAACCTTCTAGCTGTCCAACTGTCTTTTTAAAAGTTGCTTATGTACCTGGAACAAAAGACATAGGAGCAGAATTTGGCCATTTAGCTCAGAATCCTCTCAATCCCATGCACTTGCTTTCTCCTTGTAACCTTTGACACCTTTAGTAATCAAGAATCTCTCTCCACTTAAATATATCCAATGACTTGGACTCCACAGCCATCTGTGGCAATGAATTCTACAGACTCAACAGCCTCAGGCTAAGAAATTCCACCTCAACTCTGTTCTAAATGGAGGTCCTTGATTTCAAGGCTGTGCCCTTGGTCATAGACGCCCCCACTATTGGAAACATCCTCTCACCTACCCCAACCACTTCTCCTGGCAGCTCAATCTACATACCTACCACAATTTGTAAAGAAAAAAATAATGACCCCTCAAATTCCTCTCATTTCCCTTCTCACCTTAAACCTATGCCCTTTAGTTTTTTAGTTCCCCAGCCATGGCGGAAAAAAGACTGACAGCATTCACCCATCTATGCCCCTCATGATTTTATACACCTCTGGAAGTCCACCTCTCAGTCTCCTATACTCCAAGAAATAAAGTAATAGCCTGTCCAACCACTCCCTATAAACAGTCCCTCAAGACCCTGTATGTCTTCTTTACACTCATTCCAGTTTAATGTTCTTTAATTATTTTTATTCATTTTATAATCATTATAATTAAATCAGGGTGAGTAAAACTGAACATAGTATTCCAAGGGGAGCCTCACTAAAGTCCTGCACCACCGCACCATGACCCCCCAACTTTTACACTCATTGCCCTGACAAGGCCAGTGTGCCAAAGCCTTCTTCAACACTTAGTCCACAAATGCACACAAGACTGTCTTCCAAGAGGATATCTGAACCAATATGCTCTCTTCTTATTACTATCATCAGAGAGGAAGTACAGAAGTCTGAAGACACACTCAATGATTTAGGAATAGTTTCTTCCCCTCCACCATCAGATTTCTAAAGAGACAATGAACCCACCCATGGACATTACCTCTCTTTTTGCACTACTTATTTAATTGATTTTAATATAAATTTCTTACTATAATTAATAGTATCTTTTTGTGTATTGCACTTGTACTGCTGCCACAAAACTACAAATTTCACAACATACGTCAGTAATATTAAACCTGATTCTGATTCAGAAGTGTCCAGGGAACATACATGATTGCCATACCATTATATAAGACACTTGTTCCAAGGTTCCCGAGGAGTGGTAGTGGGGACAAGCTCCTAAAAGTGCTCCTAACAGCGTGCGCCTCAAATAGCCTCTGACAACCAAGTCCAACCCCTGGTCTTCTCGTGTGGCTTAGCCTCTAAGCCCAGCGGAACTGTTTCTACTGACAGGAGAAGGGGCAAAGGCGGGTTCTGGCGCCTTAAAACCAGTGCTTTGGGTAGATGGAGCTTGTCAGCCTGGGAAGGCAGTCCATCTAAGAAAGGGAAAACTCTGATTTCAAACCTCCGCTGCCTTGCAGCCATACCCACTCATGGGAAAGGCTTCGGGAGTAAACCCTGAGGACAAATCTGGAGCTGGAGTTCCTAAGGCAGTCCGACGTTGCCTTCAACCTCACTCTGGCAACTCCTGCGATGACACTTGTGCCAACTGGCCCTTGCCCTTCCCTTAGACAACATCGGTGTCGTGGAGAGGGGAGACTTGCAGCATGGGCAACTGTCGATCTTCCATACAACCCTGCCCAGGCCTGCGCCCTGGAGAGGACACTCCAGCAGACTTTCCAGGCACAGATCCATGGTCTCGCGAGACTAACAGATGCCACCACCACCACATAAGACACTGGAAACGCTGACATTGCTAGGGCATAGTCCAAACACTAAATTTTAAAAATATATTAAGTAAATTGCTGTTGTGCAATAAATGATATTATTTTCACAGAGTGTGATGGATACTCACTGTCCAGGGCCAGGGGGCCTTTTGCCAAGCTCAGCTTTCTACCACAGCTGCTGACACTTCTAGAAATCAAAGAGTTATTTTTGCGCAAGTTAAATTTCCAACCAATATTCTTTGTTCAGCTTGTTATAAGTGGGAACCGATCTTCAGTTCTTAGTGTAAATGGCAAGCAGTAATCAGTCTAAAGTTAAAAGGACAGCTTTGCAAACAGCACTGTCTATAGAGCAGATTGCTGACCCACAGCATGGGGCCTGATGCAGTACAAGAAAATGGGGCATGTTAACTGGCTTATATCAAACCAGATAACACTCTAATTTATTCAGTTCAAGAAAATTTGCACACCAGATTGATACTATTACTTAGCACATCAAATAGCTTATCTATCAATAGTTGGAAAGTTTGTGTACTCATAGAGTTAACATTCAAAGTATTAAATGTAGGTATCTTGGAATTCTGTGTCAAAAGGTATCTGAAAAATTATCACATGTATGTAAAGACACTTAAGTGGGGGAGTGAGAGAGTATAAATTCAAGAGTAGTCAGGCTTGTCTGGACTGGTCAAGAACTTTGTCTTTTTAGCTTATAGGAACTATACCTGGGTTTTGGAAGTCCTTTGTATTTAGAAATCAGTTGTAATTTGGAAATCCTTTAAAATATAAATCCTCTGTAAGTTTTAAATGTATGTTAAGAATTTTTATTTAAATGTAAACGTGTTTCACTAAAAATAAATGAACTGTGTTTAAACTACTTTGATAGGTAATAGCATCTCCTCCATGGCAGGGAGGGTGGGACCCACCTGCTCAAATAGTCGGAATTGGCTGCTAAACTTGCTGTGGAGGATAAATGGGGAAATGATCTTGTCTTTGAAGAGTGGGTGGCTACAGCATAACCTCCCTTTAATGAGGGTACCTGTAGCTATCTATTTCGGATAGGGCTTAAGATCTTCAGTTGAGTGTAGAACTTCGCAATCAGGAAACCCAATACCATCACAAGAGTAAGAGCATATTAACAGTGGTAAGCTTTTAAATCTGTAGAAAAACGATAATTGGGACACAAGGGACAAATTTCTCACTGAATAGCGGTATAGTATATTTTACATCCACTCAAGTGCAAACACACACAACCTCTCATCCAAAAGACACTATCTTTGACAATATGGACTTCCACCCTTATAGAGCTGGAATTTTAAGTTTCAGTCACTGAGGTGGCACTTGAATCTATAGCCTTCTGACTTACAAGAGAGCGTCTTATGCAGCAAGTCACGGTCGAGGCATCTTTCCACATGGTGGAATTTTTTCAATCAAACTTGGACCTGGGCTAAGAAATCCCAGATTTGAGGAAAACAATTCAAGGTCATGGGAGCAGGTAAAAGGAAAGCAGAATGGGGTGTGTCAAAATTACAACTTTATATGTTCCAGTTCACCCAAAGAGTCAATCAAACACTCTCTTTTTCTATTCAATTTGCACTACTTACTTAATTTATTTTATATATTTTTTATTGTAATTTATAGTTTTTTTCATGTATTATGCTGTACTGCTACCACAAAACAACATATTTTCATGACATATGTCTGACATTAAACCTAATTCTGATTCCCCATTCCGCTGTCTCCTTTTACCCCTTCTCCCTCACCTGCCCATCTCTTCCCTTTGGTCCCTTCTCCTTCACTTTTTTTCATGTCCACTGTGCTCTCCTATCTGTCTATTTCTTCTTCAGCCCTTTACCTCTTCCACCTACCACCTGGTCTTGCTATCACTTGCCAGCTGCCAGTCTCTTCCCTCTTCTCCCACCTTTTTCTTCTTGTTTCTGCCCCTTTTCTTTCCAGTCCTGTTGAAGAGTCTTGGCCCAAAACTTCAACAGTGTCCTCCTCTGCCCGACTTGCCCGAATGAGCTCCTCTAGCATTTTGTGTGTGCTCATCAAACGCCAATATTTATCAATAAAACTGCAGATTCATTTCGCAGATTTCAACTTAGTTGAATGAGGAATAACAATAGCAAGAAAAAAATATGCATGTCCCTTTGCATAAAGGCACAGATAAATCAAATTTTGACTTTCAAGGGTTTAAAAAACCTGATTCCTCATCACCTTTTAACCCAGCTATACAGAGCATTACTGTTGTAGCATGTAAGCCAAAAGGTTGTTTTGTAACACAGTAATAAACTACAGTAAGAAACACATTCTTACCACAATAGGCACTCCGATCTCGGGCCAGACGAGGTCCTCAGATGGCGGCTTGGGAGAGTTCCATACAACAATGACTTTATTCAAGTAAGGCAGGCCATTCAGTCTCTCTAAAGAGTTCATCAGGACTTCCTCACGCTCATAGGTCAACATCACCACTGTAAACTGTTCCCTGGGAACATTCCCACCAAGAGCAGCCTGGAACTCCTTCCCAGAACCTCCTGCTCCCCCACCTATTGGCCTGAATCCTGTTCCAGATCCAAGGAACTTGGCCTCTGAGGGCAAGGTGGGGTCAAGTGGCGTGTGCGGAAAGAGGTGGAAAGGTCCGGGGGCAGCATTCCATGCCCTGTAAGTGTCCCGGACGGTGACTGTAAAATTCCGCAAGTATTTGGGGGAGGCATAAGGGGGTTCAGTCTCCACGGGTCCTAAGTCCAAGTCTCCGGTGTCAGCCACGTTAGGGTCAGTGCCGGCGGCCTTTCCGGTCTTGTGAGGGATCTCTTTGGATGGCTCTTCTGCGATGGGCGCAGCAGGAATCTGTATCCGGGTCCGCACAGTGGACAAGATGGTGCTCAACACATTGTCTGAGGTGGAAAAGTAGGTCTCCCACAGAAAGCGGCCCTGGCGTCTCATGTTGAGCAGATCACTGTCCGAGATGCTTCTCAGGAGGAAGTGGAGTTCCGTGATGCGTGGTTTTGGCACTACCAGAGCTACCTCACTCCAATGTATCATGTCATGATAGGGCAACTGCACATGTTCCCCAAGGATTACTGGAATGGCCCCGACCTCCAAAGCCTCAAAAAGCCTCATGGAACAACCAGCAGAAGCAACCAGGTGGACATTTCCTGGAGTTATAATTAATACAAAGGTGGACAATTTCAACAGCTCTAGCCTGTCGTCCCTCTCACCACACAGAGCCCACTCAGTTGGTAAGGCAGGCCGAGGTTGCTTCTTGCAAGTGAACTCCACCAGCACCAAGTCCAACTTGCTGTCCTGAACCGCCTTCAAGGTGGTGATGATCCGATCATCATAATCTGCTGGAGCATTTCCCTCCATCTCTTCCTCAAACGAACGAGCCTCCTGCAGACTGGACATAAGCGATTCAAGTTTCTCTCCTTGGAAGCTGAAGAGATACTTCCTCTTGACAGGAACTTGGGGAGGAATTTCCAGGAAGTTAGGCTCGGACATGGCATGGATCAATGGCGATGGGATGAGATCGAAGCCAGGCCGATACTGAACATCGTAGAAAATGGACTGGGCAATCATAGCCCTGCCCGTACTGACATTATAGAGCAGATTCTGGGTCTGGGACCTTCTGGACAGGTTGATGAGGAGATGGTTATGTCCATCGGATCGCCAGTAAGGGAGTGAGTGTAACTGGCTTTCAACTTCGGTGGACTTCAAGCCTGATGAATCTTGTAGTTCCCCAACCAGGACCACGTAGACACAGGCAACATTGGGGTTGTCTGTAACATAAACGTTAGTCCGAGCAGTCGCCTGGAATGCCTGCTTAATTAGCGGATCAATAAGACTACTGAATTGGTACTGGTCCAGCGGATAGATATAAACAGGAAATCCGGATGTTAGTGGGCACCGAGAGTAATCAAAACAGGAATGCAAGCGACAGCTGTTGGGGGACTTTGGCAACGGGAAGGTGGTCTCATCTTTCTCTGGCAAGAGGCGGATTGGCAGCGAGAGCTTGGGCTGGTTCTGTGCCACCAGCTCCTTGTATGAGTGCTCAGTTTGGCTGATGACGTTCTTGAGCTGAAGCAGGTCCTGCTTGGCATTCTCGATGCTCTTCTTGCATGACTCAATCTTCAGATTGAGTTTGGCGATCTCGCTGTTGAGCTCCTGCCGTTTGGCCTCGAGCTGGAGCAGCTCCTCGCTGACCGACTCCCGGATGCGGCACAGGTCCTGGACATGCTTGACTTCGCACAGGGCATTGCCGGAACGTGGCTCGAAAATGCGTGGGCCTGAGTCGTCAAGGTTGTCAATGGTAGTCAAGTAATAGTGGGCAATCAGCGGGAAGAAAACCAGGATGACGAAGAGGGTGAAGCTGAGCCAGGTTAACCGGATGCGATTGGACCATCGTAGCATGCATGGTTGCCCTACATTACCAACACTTCCGTTCCGTAGCATGTTATAAACTGGCAAGAGTTGGGGGGGGGGGGGGGGGGAAGGGAAGGTGTTTAAATTAAAAAAAATAGGGAGAGGGGAGATGAAACCCTCTCACAATCACGTTTGATCAGAAGCCATGATAGAGAAATCTCATCTCGCGCACTGAGCAAAAGGGCATCGTGTATTTTTATTCAGATATTTCCCATAAGATGTTTATAATTTACCAATAGAATGGAAATTTCATTTTCTTTCTTCGTTTCTTAAAATGTCTCTCTCCCCTCTCAAGAATGTCAAACCAATCCAAATCAGTCAGTTTTCACCTTCAGCTCTGTTTGCACTGGAGATGCCACTACCATGGTGATGAAGGGTCTCCAAAGACCACAGCAGATTCCTGTCAAGCCGGTTGTCCCCGTCAGTGGTTCTTAGCATCTTGAATTGGCAGTCCAGCTACGTTTTCACTGCTCACAGCCACAGTAAAAAGCAATAGATAATCTTGTTCTCTTCCTCCACCACCTCACCTCACATTACTTTGGCTTCTGTTGGCAGCATCACCAGCTGTAATAGAAAAGATTACAGGTTAGAGTCTTCAAACAAATCAAGCATTTATACATCCTTAGACAAATAATATCAATCAAGCTGACAGTTTATTAAATACTAAACCTCATTTTGTGGTTCAGGGTTTTCCATGGTTCCCTGTATTTATAACCTGTTCAGTCGGATGATGTCCTAACTGCAGAAAGCTCGTCTCATTGAGATAGAGAACAGACACTCTATCCTCATCCATGCTTCTTCACCCGCAGCTTACTAAACACAAATCCCACTCCAGTTAAAAAAACAGAAAGGACTCCCTTGATCTTTTCAGCATGCCGTTATATTAAGGCAAGCCAGTGAGAGGGGCATTTTCTGTTACGCTTGAAGTGGATAATTAAAAGAAACCCCATGGAACTCCATGAAGGAATGCTGCTCAGGCACATCTTTGATTCTTTATCATTTGGATGTCCAAATGGAACTCTTTGATATCACACAATCTACTGGAAGAACCTATCGGGTCAAGCAGCACCTGGGGGGGGGGGGGGGGGGGGGGGAGAGGAACTGTTGACATTTCAGGTCGAAACTCTGCATCAAAACGTGGACAATTCCTCCCACAGATGCTACTTGACCCAATGAGTTCTTCCAGCAGATAGTTTGTTGCTCCAGATTCCAGCAGCAGCAGTCTGATGTTTCTCTTCAAAACTACTTACAGCCAAGGTAGTCAATTCCGCTCAAAATAACTCATTCATACAGAATGCTCCAAAAATCATATTATTGCAGAATTAGAATCAGGTTCATTATCACCGGCATGCGTTGTGAAATTTGTAAACTTGGCAGCAGCAGTTCAATGCAATACATAATATAGAAGAAAGAAAATAGTAAGTAAATTGATTCCCATATACATATATTGAATAGATAAAAAATCGTGCAAGAAACAGATAAAATATATATTAAAAAGTGAGGTAGTATTCAAAGGTTCAATGTCCATTTAGGAATCGGAGGGCAGAGAAGACGAAGCTGTTCCTGAATCGCTGAGTGTGTGTCCTCTGGCTTCTGAACCTCCTACCTGATGGTAACAGTGAGTAAATGGCATGCCCTGGGTCCTTAATAATGGATACTGCCTTTCTGAGACACTGCTCCTTGAAGATATCCTGGATACTTTGTAGGCTCGTACCCAAGGTAGAGCCAACTAAATTTACAACCCTTTGCAGCTTCTTCTGGTCCTGTGCAGTAGCCTACCGCCCCCACCCCTCCCTCACCAATTCCATACAGTGATGCAGCCTGTCAGAATGCTCTCCACGGTATATCTATAAAAGTTTTTGAGTGTATTTGTTGACATACCAAATCTCTTCAAACTCCTAATGAAGTATAGTCGCTGCCTTCTTTATAATTACCGGTACATCAATATGCTGGGACCAGATTAGGTCCTCAGTAATCTTAACACCCAGGAACTTGACATCCAAACTGTATAAAAATGATTCTGAAGATTACACCTATAGAAATCAATCAGAAATGTTGTGTTGGCACACAGTGTGAAGGAGCAAAATCTGGTGGCTCGTCTCACAAAGCATCAAATTTTAAACACAAGAGATTCTGCAGATGCTGGATATACAGAGTAATACATGTAAGTTGCTGGAGGGACTCAATAGCTCAGGCAGCATCTATGGAGAGGAATAAACACTCAACGTTTCAGGTCGAGACTCTTCATCAGGAATCATGTTGATCAGTCCCGATGAAAGGTCTCAGCCAGAAATGTGGAGTCTTTATTCCTTTCCACAGATACTGCCTAACCTGATGAGCTCCTCCAGCATTCTGTGTGTAAATCAAATTTTAACATTACTTTTGCCATGAAGATGCAAGGTTAAAATTGTCAGTCCCCATGAGGTTCACCATCTCTGACTTTCAACCCACTCTCAGCATCCATTGTTCCACTAACCGCAGCCTTACCTTCTGCTGGAATAACCTGCCAGCTCAGATATTACCTAAATCTAACTTTTTAAGCAAGCTTTTGATCATGTACCACAGTGCATGACTTAACATTCAATTTTGTTTGCTAACCTCTGAATGTGAGTTTTTACAATAAAATTCTGATTATCCTCTATGTGGAATAAACTGTTCTCAGGCTTTGAGCTGGATACAGGTATCGATTATAATTAATATAACCAAAGTTTTTATGACAAACTCTGCCATCTTCTTCAGGGATGACGCCTGGGTATGTCTTGACCAGTGGTATTTATACCCCCGTAGTCCATCTCTCCTGATTGGTTTGTCTTCATCCAATCAGGTTTCTGTTCTCCCAGCTTGCTTACAAAGTGTCAGGCATCATCCCCGATGAAGATGGCAGAGCTTTTCATCAAAATGTTGGTATAATTGATATCTGTACTTAGTTGAAGCCTGAGAAAACTTTATTCATCATATACGCCAGTGAAGTACTAGATCCTTTTACATCTTCTATGTGGCTTTGGAAATCCCAATGGTTAAGCATCCAGTTCACAGAACACTTTTCACCTCACTCCTCCAGACACAGTGAATCCCTGGTTCTCACACGCCTTCGAAATTTTCCCAGTTCTGACTCCTACACTTTCCAGAGGTTTACCAATTACACTGGAAAAAATATCATTCTGTTTTTGTGTACGATCTACAAAAAAGTGCCTTGGACTATTAATAAAGCATCCAATAATCAGGAAAAACTGGCACTGCCAAAGTCCCAATGTGCCTGATTAATGGAGGCTCACTATCTCATGTTTAAAGATATATTCATATAAGCTATGGTTGTTTTCAATTCTAAATGTACATTTTATTTGAAAGCCTTAATACCAACTCCTGAAGCATAATCATAAAATAATTTATCTCATAATAAACTACAATTTTAAATATTTTAAATCCACTTAGTATCTTATACAACTGATAAAATCACCAAGATGCTTCCTTTTGAGACTAAGCAGTCCAAGTCTACAATCTTCCCCTAAAACTCTGGCTTCAAACACTGGACCCACTGGTTTTACTTCTTCTGGGTCACATGGACATAAAAGGGATCTATTATTGAGAAGGGTCACTCACACAGGATAAATAAATAAAACCATCTTTAAATAAAGCAATAGTAGGGTTTTGATTATTAAAGGCACAATAGATTTTAGTAATGTTCTTTATTGATAAAGCTAGGTGTTGTAGATCTCAGCCCAAAATGTCAACTGCTTATTCTCCTCCATAGATGCTACCCAGCTTGCTAAATTCTCCAGAATTTTGTGGGTGTTACTTTGGATTTCCAGCATCTGCAGAATCTCTTGTGTTTATTATAGAAGGATTACAGGAAGCAAAATATATATAGTCATCCACCATTTCAGAATATCCAAAGCTATTTACATTAAACTAAACTGACATTTGTTTTTCCAAGTGTAGACACCACTGCAGTGTAAGGAATATGGTGGCCAATTTACACACATTATGCCCTGCAAACACCAATGTGGTAACGATCCACACAAAATGCTGGTGGAACACAGCAGGCCAGGCAGCATCTACAAGGAGAAGCACTGTCGACGTTTTGGGCCGAGACCCTTCGTTAGGACTAACTGAAAGGAAAGATACTAAGAGATTTGAAAGTAGTGGGGGGAGGGGGAAATGCAAAATGATAGGAGAAGACCGGAGGGGGTGGGATGAAGCTAAGAGCTGGAAAGGTGATTGGTGAAAGTGATACAGAGCTGGAGAAGGGAAAGGATCATGGGACGGGAGGCCTCAGGAGAAAGAAAGGGGGAGGGGGGCGAGCACCAGAGGGAGATGGAGAACAGGCAGAGTGATGGGCAGAGAGAGAAAAAAAACAACTAAATATGTCAGGGATGGGGTAAGAAGGGGAGGAGGGGCATTAACGGAAGTTAGAGAAGTCAATGTTCAAAGGTGTTGTTCCTCCAACCTGAGTGTGGATTCATCTTGACAGTAGAGGAAGCCATGGATAGACATATCAGAATGGGAATGGGACGTGGAATTAAAATGTGTGGCCACTGGGAGATCCTGCTTTCTCTGGCGGACTGAGCGTAGGTGTTCAGCGAAACGGTCTCCCAGTCTGCGTCGGGTCTCACCAATATAGAACCAACAATTTGGCCTCCACAGCTATCTGTGGCAATGAATTCCACAGATTTACCATTCTCAGGCTAAAGACATTCCTCTTTATCTCTGTTCTAAATGGGCGTCCTTACATTATGAGGCTCTACCCTCTGGTCCTGGACTCCCTCCACGACAGGAAACACCTTCTCCAACAGTATTATCAAAGTATATTACTATGTGGAGATGTTGCTTGACCTATATTATGCTTATATTTTATAGATTTGTCACAATGACTTAAAATCTGTTCCTATAAGCTTGCTGTCAGTATTACATAACAATCAGGAGAAAACCCAGAAGGCTTATCTACAAAGGAAGATATGTTTCATGCTTGTAATTGGGAGTTCCATTTTACCCTGAGCCAAGCTTTCAACCACACAGCAGATAAAATTACCTACTGACAGCCCTTATATCACCCTCCTCTGGTCTTATCTCAGTCCATCTGCTGCTGGAACACTCATCTTTGCTACCTTCTAATCTTCCCTAGGGATGAGGAGAGAAGCTGGGAAGTGACAGGTGGAAAAGGTAAAGGGCTGAAGGAGGGGGAATCTGGTAGGAGCACAGAGTGGACCAGAGAAAATGGGAGAAAGGGAAGGAGGAGGAGCACCAGAGGGAAATGATAGGTAGAAGAGGTAAGAGAGGAACCAGAATGGGGAATGGAAGAAGACAGAAGGGGCAGAGGGGATAAATTACAGGAAATTAGAGGAGCTGATGCTCATGTCCCTTACCTTTTCCACCAATCACCTTCCAGATTTTCACTTCATCCCACTCTCCCATCCACCCACCTTGTCCCTCACCTAGCACCCATCTCATGCCAGCTTGTACTCATCGACCTTCTACCGTGGCTTCTTCCCCCTTCCTTTCCAGTCCCAATTAAGGGTCTTGGCCCGAGATTCAACTCTTTATTCCTTTCCATAAATGCTGCCTGACCTGCTGAGCTCCTCCAGCATTTTGTGTGTGTCACTTTAGGTTTATCACTTTTGTTTTCACAGTACCCCTAACCTTCCCTATCCCATTAGCCTTTGACATTTCTGCATTTATCCTTTTTCCTGTGCACACAAATTTTAAAATTGCTTCGCTATTGCTGGTCCTGCCTTCAGATATTTGGTTGTTCACGCTGCATGTTCTCAAAATATGTTGGGTGTCTACACTTATAAGTCAACTTGAAGTATAATTGGGAGAGACATTATTAATAGTAAGGAGCACTGCAATTGAAGTATAGGGTACTACAGTAGCATAGTGGTTAGCACAACGTGATTATTGCTCAGAGTACTGAGTTTGGAGTTCAGTTCCAGCATCCTCTATAAGAAAGCTTGTATGTTCTTCCTGTGAGCCTATGGGCTTCCCCCAGGTGCTCTGTTTTCTTCCCACAGTTCAAAGATGTACCAGTTAGGTTAATCGGTCAATGTAAATTGTCCTGTGATTAGACTTGGGGTTAAATAGGTGGGTCGCTGGGTGGTGTGGCTTTTTGGGTCGGAAGGGCCTGTTCCATACTGTATTTCCAAATATATAATTAGGGACAGTGAGGAAGGCTATCAAAGCTTGGTAAAGTGATCTGGACCAGCTGAGAAAATGGGCCGAAAAATGGCAATGGAGACCAGTGGGAGGTGTTGTACTTTGGGAGGACAAACCAGAGTAAGATTTACATAATGAGTGGTAAAGCACTGAGGTATGCAGTAGATAATGAGACCTAGAAATACAGACCCATAATTCCGTGAAAGTGGCATCACAGATAGATAGTGTCATAAAGAGAGTTTTTGGCTCACTGGCCTTCATAAGTTAGGGTACTGAGTATGGGAGTTGAGGTGTTATGCTGAACTGTATAAGATGTTGGTAAGGCCAAATTTGGAGAACTTTGTGCAGTTCTAGTCACCTATCTGCAGGAAAGATGTAAATAAGATTAAATTAAGATGTAAATAACTGTAGAGAAAGTTTACAAGGACATTGATGGGACTTGATAACCAGAATTACAGAGAAAGGTTGAAGAGGTTAGGACTTTATTCCCTGAAGCTCATAATGAAGGGAGATTTTATAATGGTATACAAAATATGAGGGGCAGAGACAAGATGAATGCAAGCAGGCTTTTTCCACTCAGGTTGGGTGAGACTAGAACTAGAGTACACAGGTTAACAGTGAAAGGTAAAATATTTCAGGGGAGTCTGAGGGGGAACGACTTCACTCAGAGGGTGGTGAGTGTGGAACGAGCTGCCAGTATAAGTGGTAGATGCAGGTTCTGTTGCAACATTTAAATTTGGATAGGTACATGAATGAGAGCGGTATGACGAGCTATGTAGACGGGACCGGTCAGAAAGTCAGGTAGGCATGGACTATATGAGCCAAAGATGTGCTGTAGTGCTCAATGCCTCTAAGCACAATTACAATATAAACACCTGCAAGAACTTGCTGAGTCAAGCTTCCCATTTCTATTACCGGTATGTTACATTCCATGCAAGGTACATCAATTAAGTTATGCCTCAAACTACTCATGTACCACGTCCCAACATGTTTTTATTGGAAAGAAATTAACTTATTCAGAAAAATCAAGGTATGCTGCTTCCAGCTCGTCGCTGAGTATCCTATATTCATAAACTGACGAGCTATTTAAGAGTGAATTATGGGTACTAGTGTTAAATCAATAGTGTGGGAATCTGAAAGCAGACAATGGATGACTTAAGAAGGGGTAAAAAGCAGCAGTGCATGATACTGGTACAAATCTCTCATATTCTGGGCATTTCCATGAATTTTTTTTTCTGCCGGCTGAAAATCTGTCTCCATTGTCTCAGAAATCCTGTGAGTTCCACACAAAATGCTTGTGTTCATGTTCTAACACATACCTTCTGCTTTGATCAGCTGTCTGACTCTGAACAGCTTTGCATCTAATCTTAAACTGACAATTCCAAGCATTGCTACTTCTCTTGCCCCATTTTTCTGATTGTTCTGTCAAATATTGGGAGCTCAAGAGATAAAGAACTGTAAGAACTAGATTTTAAACACATGGTTGGTTAGAGGTAATCCAGGCTTCCTTTACCAACTGTGTTGTAATCATTCCATTCAATGTCAGAGTTTAACCTCTCTCTCCATCTGGTCCTGACACAAAACACCAGCTTTCAAAGCTCAAGAAATAATTTCCTATCCTTTGCTGTTGTTGAACAGCTGGTGATATTGTCCACTAACGTAGTCTAGTGGTACATATCATCAAGGCAATCATCATTAATCTGTTCATTGCTTATTCACATTTCAGAGTAGATAAGACTAGGAGGAAATAAGTACCATGGAGAAAGAAATAATTGCCTACTGTTGAAAAAATAAAACATACACTTGCATACTACCTACCACCTTCTTAAAACATCCGAAAACCCTTTACAATGATGGTGGCATGAAGGTTGGTAGAGTTATGTATAGTGTAGAAGGTTGTCGTAGGTTACAATTGAACATTGATAAGATACAAAGCTGGGCTGAGAAGTGACAGATGGCATTTAATCTAGAAAAATATGAAGTGATTCACTTTAGAAGGTCGAACTTGAAGGCAGAGCACAGGGTTAATGACAGGATTCTTAGCAGTATGGAACAGAGGGAACTTGGGGTCCTCATCCATAGATCTCTTAAAGTTGTTGTGCAACTTGATAGAGTAGTTAAGAAGGTAAATGGTGTGTTGGCCTTTATTGGGCAGGGGATTAAGTTCAAGAGCCATGAAATAACGTTGAGTTCAAGAGCCACAAGGTAATATTCCAGCTCTATAAAATTCTGGTTAGACCACACTTGGAGTATTGTATTCAGTTTTAGTTGCTTCATTACAGGAGGAATGTGGAAGCTTTAGAGAGGGTGCAGAGGAGACTTACCAAGATGCTCTCTGGATTGCAGTGCATGTCATTTAAGGAAAGGTCGAGCAAGCTGGGGCTTTTTTCTTTGAGGCAAAGGAGGGTGAGAGGGTACTTGATAGAAGTGTAAAAGATGAGAGGTATAGATAGAGTGGACAATCAGCACCTTTTTCCAAGGTTGAAATGGTTAATACAGGGGAACATAATTTTAAATTATTGAAGGAATGTACGGGGGAGATGTCAGAGGTAGAGTTCTTTTATACAGAGAGTGGTAAATGTGCTGCAGTCATGGTGGTAGAAGCAGAAACATTAGGGACATTTAAGAGACTGCTAGACATATGGATGAAGTAAAAATGGAGAGCTATGTAGGAAGGAAGGGTTAGATTGAACTTGGAATAGGTTAAAAGGTCAGCACAACATCATGAGCTAAAGGACCTGTACTGTGCTATAATGTTTTGTCTTCAAATAACTTTTGAACTGTGGTCACTAAAGTACTGCAGGAAACACGGCAGCCAACTTGCATTCAGCAAGCTCGCAAAACAATATTAAAAACAAAACTGATTCAGAATTGTTGGCAGAGAGATAGATATTGTCCAGCAATCCATTGCAAACTCCTTCCCCCACTATCATTCTATGGTGATATGAAGATGACAAGGGAGACCAGACCAGAAAAACCTCCAACCCGTGAAGTACCATCACAATGATGCACTAGGAACAGTAGTCTAGAAAGTTGTCTAGCTTTATGAACACAATAACTTGTGACTCAGTAGAGAGCAACCTGACTCTGCTGGACACTTAATTCATTCCACATGAATCATTTGATCACACACCTTGGCAACCGGAAAGAGGCAACACCTGTTTGGAAGTATATTCTATGCAAATAAACAGTACCAAATGAGAATGCCACATGTTTGATACATAGTCTGCACTGTGGTCTGGTCTCAATGTGGTCAGTTCTCAAGGAAGGGAACAGGGACCATGTTTATAGTGCTTTTTCCTGTCTCACTAGAGAGCCATTTGCTGCTGTTTTTGGTGATGTATCAGTGTACTATCGATGAGAGTCATACAGCACAGAAACAGGCCTTTCAGCCCAATTCATCATGCTGACCAAATGTGCCCATCTAAGCTAGTCCCACTTGTATTAAAAGGTAAAAGAAATTAGCTTTATTTGTCACATGTACATCAAAATACAGAAACACACAGTGAAATACATCATTTGCGTCAAATGTTCTGGGAGCAGTACACAAGCATCATCATGCTCCTGGTGCCAACATAGCATGACTGCAACTTACTAACCCTAACGTCTTTGGAAACTGGGAGGAAAACAGAACATGCAGAAGAAATCCAAGGGGTCATGGACAGAACCCTTCCAAACAGTAACAGGAATTGAACCTTGATCGTTGGCACTATATTAAAGAGCATTACAATAAAATGCTATGCTACTGTGCTGTCTGTGTTTGACAAATATCCATATAAACCATGAACTTAATTTAATATCTTGTTACACTTAAGCTTGAATGTCTTTGGATATTTATAGTAGTTTTATCAGTCTTATAAAAAGCACATCAGCTCATGAAATGCCATTTGGTCTCTGGTCTATCCCACTTTATCATTACTGTATGTACATCTATATGTAGCGATTGAGCAAAATTAAAACAGGCCATTTTTGACCATCAAGGGCAGATGGTTCATGTTAGCACTAATAGTCTACTAAAGATTCTTCCATCCCTCTTTGGCTAACATATACATTCCCAAAATGCTGTTTGTTTGCCTGAGGATACACAAGAAAAGTCTGCAAGGCACAAGGGAAAATATACAATGATAGATCTGTGAAACTATGGATCCATGGTATAGCAGAAGAGTGCATTGAATTGGAGAGAGAACTGCTGGGGAGAAGGAGTGCCCAAGAGAAAATCAGAGGAGATAATTAATTAGAAAAAAATGGTCAGGCTCACAGTTGAGGGAAGCAGAGACAACAAACAGACAACAATGGGCATTTATAAGGTACAAAATATATACCTTGCTGAAGGGTCTCAGACTGAAACGTTGACTCTATTTGTCTCCATAGTATCGCCTGACTGGCTGATTGCTCTGGTATTTTGTGTTTGTTACTATGGATTTCTGGCATCTGTAATATCTCATGTCTACATATGTACATTTGCGGTGCACAAATTGTAAATCCAAAGGTTACGCAATCAAATTTAGGAACTAATTTATTTAACTCAGTACAACTTTGTATTACTTCTCCGTATTTATCCAGCTTCCCCTTTAGTATACCTTTGTAGCGATGTGCTACACACAGCGCTGAAATAACGACACGCAGTCGGTAAGTCGTTTCGAGACTAGTTTCTTCAAACTTCGCGGCGCTGGCATTTAATCCCTAGCGCCTGCCCTCCCCGGGCGGAAATGACATCAGAGGTGCATTACCAAAGTCTCCCCCCACGCGCTGGCTATTTGTGAGCCGGTTCGCCTGCGCAGAAAGTGGGTCGCCACACCCTCAACTAATTCTTTGTGACACTGTATATCATATTCTAATCATTCAAGTAAACAAGTTTCCTGCTGTATTTATCACTGTCAGATTTACTGCCTCTAGCTCTGGCTTCACCTGCTAATAGAAGTCTCCTCCACTTTCAACCTATTCAGTCTTTCCATAACTTTAAATAATCTACAAGTATGAAACTAGAACATGTCTGCTATATTTTGTAACTCCAAATAATAAAACTAATTGAAAGGAAACAAAGAGCAGGAGTGAGTGTCTATACGAAGAAATCTGCAGATGCTGGAAATTCAAGCATCTGAAGGGTCTCGACCTGAAACGTTGACTGTACTTGTTCCTATAGATGCTGCCTGGCCTGCTGCGTTCTAGCAGCATTTTGTGTGTGGAGTGAGTGTCCAGCTTTGTTTTTACTTTAAGCAAAGTGCACACATAACATGGTGGCGCGATGATGTATGCCATTCTCGTACTTCTGCATATTTTATTTAAACAAACAAGAATGCTTAATCAAACGATATATTTACAATATTACTCGAATATTGCTGAAATATTAAATACACAGCACTCTTCCCTACTTAGCTATAAGCTCCACATCAATATAGAATGCATTTTCAACTTGTATATGGTGGTTGTCCGACAATGCCAGGAAACCTGTGTGGGAGAGTTTTTAAAGTGGAAAAGCCATTGTATCGGTGCAGTTAATCTAGACGACAAACAACAAAGGACCCAGCACTGATCCCTGCAGCACTCCGCTAATCACAGGCCCTCAGTCGGGGAGGCAACCATCTACTGCCACTCTCTGGCTTCTCCTAAAAATCCATTTACTACCTCAACTTGAATGCCAAGCAACTGAACCTTCTTGACCAACCTCCCATGCAGGACCTTGACAAATGCCTTGCTAAAGTCCACATAGACAACATCCACTGATGTGCCTTCATCAGCTTTCCTGGTAACTTAAGCAAAAACCCTAACATTTGTTAGACATGACCTACCATGTACTAAGCCATACTGAGTAGCTCTAATACTTGTCTATCCAAATACTCATATATCCAGTCTCTTGAATACTTTCCAAAAACTTTTGCACTACTGATGTCATGCTCTTCGGCCTATAATTTCCTGGTTTATTCTTAGAGTCTTTTTTGAACTGTGGAACAACATCAGCTATCCTCCAATCCTCCAGTATCTCACTTGTTACTAAGGACGATTTAAATATCTCTGCTAGGGCCCTCGCAATTTCTGCACTTGCCTCCCAAAGGGTCCAAGGGAACACCTTGTCAGGCCCTGGGGATTTGTCCACCCTGATTTGCCTCAAGACAGCAAATACCTTCTCCTTTGTAGTCTGTATAGGGTCCATAGCCATGCTGTTGCAATGCCACACTTCGACAGACTCTGACTGTCTCCCGAGTAAATAGCAACACAAAAAATCTATTTAAGGTATCCCCATCTCTTTTGGCACCGTGCACTGATAACCATTCTGATCTTGCATTGGACCAATTTTGTCCCTTGCAATCTTTTTGATCTTAATATATCTGTAGAAGCCCTTGGATTCTCCTTATATAGTGATAAAGTCCTTTATCAGTTTTTATGGTGAGAAACACTTTGGACTATTCTTTCATCTCCACCTGTAGGGAGACTTCTGCTAAGTCACTGTGTTGAATTGTCTTCCTCTAGAAAGGTTTGCAAAGATATCCTTTATCCTTGGCAGAGGATATTGATCAACTTCAGTACCAGGTTGATGATAACCCTAAAATCACCACAGATCCTGATAGACCTATTCTTCTTGACTACTGGGACCATTGGCTTTGCCCTTGGGCTCCACTCAGCCTCCATGTGGTCTAGCTCTCTGGCCACTTTATCACAATGGCATAAAGAACCAGGCAGGTTTTGCAAAACTTGGGTATGGCATTTTCATTTAACATTCACTTCTTAATGTATGTTAAAATTCTTTTTCTTTTCACCGGTCCATTAAGCCCATTAACATTAAAACTTTAAAAATTCAGTAAATTAGTCATTATTTTTAACAGGGTTACTCCAGTCTATAGTAATACCTAACTTTTCAACTTTCGTAGTACCTTGGGGAATCTTTTTAAAATTCTCCGTGTTGCTATGTGTCTCCCTCCCGATTGTCCAGGCAAAGAAAGAAAGATTAAAGAAAAATAGATTATAAAGAAAAAAATAACAAAATACCCCCCAACTAATGTTGTGAATTTTTAAAAAACACAACATTACCCCCCTCCGTTGTACGGGTCATGGCAATCGCCATGATAGATAGATAGATACTTTATTCATCCCCATGGGGAAATTCAACTTTTTTCCAATGTCCCATACACTTGTTGTAGCAAAACTAATTACATACAATACTTAACTCAGTAAGGAATATGATATGCATCTAAATCACTATCTCAAAAAGCATTAATAATAGCTTTTAAAAAGTTCTTAAGTCCTGGCGGTAGAATTGTAAAGCCTAATGGCATTGGGGAGTATTGACCTCTTCATCCTGTCTGAGGAGCATTGCATCAATAGTAACCTGTCGCTGAAACTGCTTCTCTGTCTCTGGATGGTGCTATGTAGAGGATGTTCAGAGTTATCCATAATTGACCGTAGTCTACTCAGCGCCCTTCGCTCAGCTACCGATGTTAAACTCTCCAGTACTTTGCCCACGACAGAGCCCGCCTTCCTTACCAGCTTATTAAGACGTGAGGCGTCCCTCTTCTTAATGCTTCCTCCCCAACACGCCACCACAAAGAAGAGGGCGCTCTCCACAACTGACCTATAGAACATCTTCAGCATCTCACTACAGACATTGAATGACGCCAACCTTCTTAGGAAGTACAGTCGACTCTGTGCCTTCCTGCACAAGGCATCTGTGTTGGCAGTCCAGTCTAGCTTCTCGTCTAACTGTACTCCCAGATACTTGTAGGTCTTACACACGTGAATACCGTAGCAATCGATCCAAAGTTCCCTCAGCTCCCCCGTAACATAAAAAAGTATATATAATAGAAGAAAAAATAATATCACTGCTCTCGATTAATATTTCTCAAATTTTTACCTTTCTCCCCCTGTATCATATAATTAAGAATATATTTAAATATTCTTCTGTCCTTAAACATCCATCAACTCCATTCACTATCCCTGTCTTCATCTTTAATCCGTTTCACTTTTAAATCTTTGGCTGTGGTTAGCAAATACTTGGGAGTTCTTGTGCAAATTCTTCCGCATCACGATAATCAGTAAAAAATCTTCTTTTTCCGTCATCCAAAAAAATTATCAGGGTTGCCGGGTGGCGCAATATAAATTTATAACCCTTTTCCCATAAAACTTCTTTCTGATGTCCAGGCAGAAATATTATCTTCCATTTTATTCACTCTATCAATGGTGTCTCCCATTGTTTCTTCCAAGTTTTTAATTTTCTTGTCCATTTTGTCCTGTCTTTTCATCATTTTATCAAACATAATCTTCATATTTTAATATCTTTTTTATTACTTTTAATGCTTTTAATTCATGCATTATTTGCACCAAATATTTTTTTATGTCTCCAATATCACCTCCAACCTCTTCCTGTTGCTCTTCTTTGTTTGTCTCTTCATCTTCGTCTGATTTATCCAGAGAATCTGATGCCACCTCATATTCACTTTCACTTTCAGTTCCGATCATAGGTGGGATTTTAAGTTTGGGTTGCTTGTGTTTGCGCATGCCCTTTCCTTCACGCATGCACAATTCCTGTTGCTTTTTTTTTGGAAACGGTTGATGATGCCACAGTTTCCTGTTCTGTATCGCCGGAGGTAAAATGCACTTGAGCCTGAGGCTCTTTCATGGCGGCCGGCCTTGATTCTTTTCCAACTTGTGTTGTCTTCAAAGTAGTAGCTTTCTTCGGCTTCTGTTTAGGAGACATATCTTAAGACAATCCTGAGTAGTTTATAAGTAATTTTTAAAAAGTATTTACTAACTTTTCTTCACTTAAACATTATTTTACTCTTTTTTTTTTTACGGGAGAGCTGGATTTCCACATCTCGATCCTACGTCATCACGTGACGTCCCCCAGCCCTCTATTTTTCTGAGCTCCACATACCTGTCCAGGAGTCTCTTAAAAGACCCAGCAGCCCATTCCATGCACTCACCACTCTCTGCGTAAAAAACTTACCCATGACATCTCCTCTGTACCTACATCCAAGCACCTTAAAACTATGCCCGCTCATGCTAGCCATTCCCACCCTGGGAAAAGCCTCTGACTATCCACACGATCAATGCCTCTCATTATCTTGTACACCTCTATCAGGTCACCTCTCATCCTCCATCGCTCCAAGGAGAAAAGGCCGAGTTCGCTCAACCCATTCTCATAAGGCATGCTCCCCAATCCAGGCAACATCCTTGTAAGTCTCCTCTGCACCCCTTCTATGGTTTCCATGTCCTTCCTGTAGTGAGGCAACCAGAATTGAGCACAGTACTCCAAGTGGGGTCTGACCAGGGTCCTATATAGCTGCAACATTACCTCTCGGCTCCTAAAGTCAATTGCACAATTGATGAAGGCCAATGCACAGTATGCCTTCTTAACCACAGAGTCAACCTGCGCAGCAGCTTTGAGTGTCTTATGGACTCGGACCCCAAAATCCCTCTGATCCTCCACACTGCCAACAGTCTTACCATTAATACTATATTCTGCCATATTTGACCTACCAAAATGAACCACCTCACACTTACCTGGGTTGAACTTAAATGTAAATGGTACTTCAGTTTGGAGCCATTTTGAATGCTTTTTTGTAAGATTCCACAAACTAAACGATCTCTCAGTGCTTCTTAAGCCCATCACTAAACTGACAATGCTTAGTCAACTTCAATTCAGCCTCATATGCTGAAATGGACAACTTCCTTTTGACTCTGTTAATGAAACCGAAGTGTTCTGCAATCAACAATGCTTTCAGTTCTTGTTTGCTTTCACGATATCAGCAAAGCTCTCTTTGGCTGGCTTGGTTGCAACATTTAAACTTTTAAGCAAGCTACAGGCCTTTAAATCCAAAACATCCAACATAATTGGCACTCGCTTTAAAAAGTCCATTTGCTTTAAAATACTGCTCAATTCTCTGAGCATACAAAATCCAGTTATCTTTTGTGCAATCAAATGCATCTATCTTTTCGATATAGCCAGCCATTTCCAGCTTTTATTTAAATATATGGTTACCCAGTACTCACTGTTTCTGAACCCATTAATTTATCCATTTTCTGCCTTTTAAAAAAAAATTACTTTCTCTGTCCCTTCCCAAAGAAAAACATGCTGAGCTGTTTTTTATACTTGCCTATTTCTTGCTGCGTCCCCCCGACTCAAATATCCCATTGCACTTCAGTAGTTAGTAGTCTTTTCAGGTTCATTAAAATCTCCTCATTGCCACTGTTATGTTTTGGAGTTGTAAAACATAAAACAAATTGAAAGGAAACACAGAGCCAGTAACGTCTTAGTTTCGTTTTTACTTTCAGCGAGGTACATACTTATGATGTGGTGGCATTATGACATATGCCATTCATGCACTTTTACATATAATCCATAATGAAATATTTAAACAAACAAGAATGCTTAATCAAACAATATATTTATAATACTACTCAAATACTACTAAAATATTAAATACATGGCAATGTCTTCCATGGCAAGCAGCCAGTAGTGCTTGGACACACCAGTTCAGACAACGGTGGAGGCCAAGTCATTTGGGTATATTTAAAGCAGAGGTTGACAGATTCTTGATTAGTAAGGATGTCAAAGGTTACAGGGAGAAGGTAGAAGAATAGTGTTGAGGGGTTAATAAACCTGTCAATGATACAATAGTGGAGCAAACCCAATGGGCTGAATGGCCTAACTTATGGCCTGATACTGATCAGCCTGAGAATCTAGAAGGTGTGATGGAAAGTCAGTGGGAGGAGGGGTCAAATATAAAAGTGAAAATTAAAATCTGAAAATTACTAGCATGAATGTGCGTACATTTGTTTTCAACAAATGAGATGAAAACTAAGTTCCCATGTTCTCAGTATTTTTTTAATATTTGCAGTTTGTCTTTCTTAGCAAGAGGGATGGCAACTAGAAAAGTTTCTATCCCCCCGCCCCCCCCCCAATTAGTAAGTTGTTATAAACAAGACAGGATCGTCTCAGAAAAGTGTTGGGAACAGAATCAATAGCGTAATATCAAATGGGAATGTTTGGATGAAAAATAAGATTCAAAATTCAAGATTCAGGATTGTTTATTGTCATTCTTCAGTACATGAGTGCAAAGGAGGTTAATATGATTGTTACTTTGGATCCACTGCAGCATAGAAATACAATCAGCATAAGCAGCACAAATAAATAAAACAAAAAAGCCTGCAATAAATATAAAATCAATCCTATAAAACAATGTACAAGTAACTGTTATATACATAGACTGACTGTATGTACATACACTGACACGAGGTGATGAGTATGTTGTTGCTGTGGGGATGGTGGGGTGGGTTAATGGGTGGAGGGGTTGATCAGCCTGATGGGTTGGGGGAAGTAACATTTGAATCCAATGGTGTCGATGACACGTAGCCTTGTCCCCGATGGGAGTTGACAAACACTCCATGAGTAGGGTGGGTGGGATCATTCTGACATTGCTGGCCTCATTCTGTATATATGGGTGGACTGGTGCTGGTGATGCATTGGGCAGTTTTAAATAATAGGAAATAAGATGAAACAGAATTAATTTTAGCCAGAGAATGGTGAATCTGTGGAATTCTTTGCCACAGGCAGCTATGGAGGCCAAGTCCTCATGTATGTTTAAGGCAGAGGCTGAAGGGATATAGAGAGAAGGCAGGAGATTGGGGCTAAGAGGAAAACTGGTTCACCCATGATGAAATGGTGGAGCAGAATTGATGGGCCATATGGCCTAATTCTGCTTCTATATCTTATGGTTTAATTGTTTAACTCTTCCGAGGAACAGCCCCTCTGCTGTGTAATTAAATGATAATTTCGTTGAAAGCTGTTTTTCTGCTTTCCCTGAACAAGATAACCTCCTCAAATGTATGCTTACAAATAGAACCACCCAAAGTTTCCGATGCTTCACCATATCACACTCAGCAACATCTTGCAACAGAGAGCGAGTCAGAATGACAGAAACAGGCTATTTGGTCCACTGAGTCCATGTTAATCTTCTAGCAGCTATTTTCACTAGCTGCACCAATATCTCAGCTGGTAAAAATATTGGCAACAGGGTAGCATAGCAGTTAGTGTAAAGCTTTACAGCACCAGCGACCTGGGTTGAATTCCCATGGCTATCTGTAAGGAGTTTGTACGTTCTCCCCATGACTGCATGGATCTTCTTTGGGTGGTCTGGTTTCCTCCCATGTTCCAAAAGACGTACAGGTTAGTAGGTTAACTAGTCACGGGTGTGACTGGGTGACGCAGGTTCATGGGCTGAAAGGGCCTGTTAACGTGCTGTATCTCTAAATAAATAAAATCAAAATCATGCTACTGTGTAATTGCTCTGGTAATGCAGCCTGCAAACAAAACATTATCAAAATCACTTGCTGATCAATCTGCACAACTTTCAATAAGACTCTGGGTTTATAATGCAGAGCAAGTAACCAAAGGGCACATTACATAGGCAGGCAGAAACAGGTCTGCTTTGAAAGCTGTAGCTTCTTCAACATGTACATGCACAACAAATATCCAAAACCATGAAAAGTTAGAAGAAAACACAGGATCCACACCAAATGGGTCTCTCTTCTCTGCAGAAGGAAACATGATAGACTGCTTTAAAACATTCAAGAGGTTTATGTTGATGAAGTTTGTCCATTTCGAGTTCAGAAGTAAGGATACAAGTGGAAGCTTCAGAGAGGCTGCTAGAGATTTACCAGGATGCTACCTGGATTAGAGAGCATGTCTTAGGAGTACTGGTTGAGCGAGCTAGGACTTTCCATTTCAAAGATTCAAAGCACATTTATTATCAAAGAATGTCTAAGTTATACACCTTGAAATTTGTTCTGCTTACCGTTGGCCACAAAGCAAGAGACCTGAATAACCCAATAAGAGAAACAGAGAAAAAACACACATCATGCAAGCAATATAAGCAAGCCAACGGCATCCCGAACCAGGCCTAATCCCAGATCTACTCCTGGAGCTGCCAGAGTAGGATCAAAGCCTCGGTCCCCAGTTCATCACACAAGAGGAGCAGAAACGCACAGCAGTCAGATCAGTTCACAGCCTTGGTGCCGTGGAGAAATGAATAAACATTTGCAGGAAAGCGAGCAAACTCAGCCTGACCCTCACCTCTGTACCCGACCTTTGGGCTTCCAGTATGCATGTACTGGCGTTTAAATTGTCCAAGCACCGGGTGGTGCCGTGTTCTAGGACCTGGATCCTGGCGCCCCAATATGCTTGGGCCACCCAGCACAAGGACATTCTCGACCTCACCAAATTGGCTCGGTGCTTGGAGCAATCCAACCTTGCACCCAGCTTAAGGGGACAGGCATCAAAATTCTTCTATACCAACTACTCTCCAATTCACTCATTCCATCTCCGGCAGTGATAAACTCTGTCTGTGAACCCAGTGGCTTGAACACTATAATGGAATCATGCGCTAATAGGCACAACTGGGAATGCAAGTCGAGCTGAGATTCACCACAGCACTGCCAAGGACTAAATGAGCTCAGTTGCAAAAAGTGACATTAAATCAACCATGCATATGGAGGCGTGTGTAGGACAATTACAAAATTAATAGAGTCACCAATGGAGGAAATCAGGACAAGAGGGCACTATCTTAAAGTTCATGGCTGAGATTTGGAAGCTATTACTCAGACAATAACTCAAAAATTCCCCCAACAACTGTTATTGAATCATAGAACACTACAGCAAAAGAAGCAGGTCCTTCAGCCCATCATATCCAGGCCAAACTATTAATCTGCCTAGTCCCATTGACCTGCATCTAGAACATCGCTCTCCATATCCCTTGTTGAGTGCCTATGACTCAAAGTGACCCTGTGGATACTGTAGTTGTCCATAGGGTTTTTGCGACAAGATACAGAAGTAGATCGCCAGGGCTTTCTTCCATGCAGACACTGCTGTTGCCTAGAATGAGACCCAAGCAGATTTGAACTCAGGACCATTCGTCTCAAAGTCACTACACCACTGGTCGGCCCATCTTGTACCTATCCAAATTACTCTTAAATGTTGAAAGAGTCCTGCACCCACCACTTCTGCTGACAGCCTGTTCCACACTCTCACCACCCTCATATTGAAAACACTGCCGCTCATGTTCCCCTTAAACATTTCACCCTTCACCTATTGCCTCTAGTTCTGGTCTCGCCCACTCTCACAGGAAAAAGCCCATCTACACCACTCATAATTCTGTATACTTCTATCAAATCTCCCTTCATCCTCCCATGCTCCATGGAGTATACCCTGCTGAGGGTGAGGAAACATGCCTAATCTGAGATGGGCATGAACTTATCACACATGGGTAGTAAAGGCTACAAAATGGTAAAATAAAAACACATTGACTAAAAGACATTTTCTTACTATATTTAAAAACTACAGCAACATACATGTTTAATTACTGGTCTAATACTTTACAGGCCTAGTTCAAGGATCTAAGGATAAAAGTTCAAATCAACTTAATTTAGGTGGGTATCTTGAACAGCCTGGCAGAGATGGGCTGAATGGCCTGTTTCCATGCTGTATTACTATGCCAATGACACCATGCTAGTTACCACTGAGAGTAATGATCTGAATATGATTTAGGACATTACTTCACTTCCTCCACATTTCACACACATGGCCAATCTTGGGAGTTGTTTAGTACTGGAAAACTAAATGACGCAGTGTAATTCCTTGATACTAGAATTTAACATCCCCATTTGTTGGAGTTGTGAAGGAACAAGACATCTTTATAAATGTCCATTTACTTTCCCTTTGTCACATTGTGTTTTCATTTCAATAGCCAAATAATAGAGGGAACTTTACATTTATTTGAAATGGCTCTGGGGAATCTGCTGCAATTTGGAAATATCTTACAAAGAAAACACCATAGGCGACTTTGCATTTTTATCTTCTGTAGTGGTGACTTCCTCTCACCTTTCTATCAATTCCTTTCACCAAGCTCTTCCCTTCCACTATTTCCTCGCTCACTACTAGCGCTACATGACTTTTCTTACCCTGTCCCACCTTTGCCCTCCTATCATTTTGCAACTCCAAACTCTTCCTCACCCTCATTCTTTTTACCCATCTCTTTCAGAACATAAAACTGTACAGCACAGCACAGGGATACAATGTTGTGCTGACCTATAATTCCACAATCAATCTAATCCTTTCTTCTTACACAGCCCAAAAGTAGTCCACTTTCCTTTCAACCATGTGCCTATCTAAAAGTCTCAGCACAGTAGAGTAACGATGACCACCACTTCTTTTAATGAGTTCAATTCCTGCTACTGCCTGTAAGGAAGTTGTACGTTCTCCCTATGGCCTCACGAGTTTCATCCAGGTGCTCAGATTTCCTCCCGCATTCCAAAGGCAGATGGGTTAGGGTTAGTAATTGTGGGTATGCCATGTTGATGTTGGAAGCACTGTGACTCTTGCAAGCTGCTCCCATCATAATCCTTACTGATTTGATTTGACACAAACAGTGCATTTCACTGAATGTTTTGATGACGTGACCAATAAAGCCAATGTTTAATCTTATTGTGCCCTTAATGTATCTGACTCTACCAACACCACTTCCAGTAGTACATTCCATGCACTTTGTGTTAATAAAAAAGAACATCTGACATCTCCACTAAACTCTCCTCTACTCACCTTAAAAGGATGTCCTCTGGTATGAGCCATTGCTGCTCTGGGAAAAATGTGCTGGCTGTCCACTCTATCTTACTCCATTTCCCATCCCCTTCTCTCCATGCCTGTCATCCTTCACTCTCCTATGTCTCCCCCTTCCTCTATCATATATAACACAAACAGAAGCACAAGGAACCCTACCGCCCCATTCAATAAGGTATGTCAACATTATCCACCATTAAATTCAAGAGTTGCACAACCCAAAAACTGGTCCATTAGCCCAGAGTCCATGTTTATTTACACCATTTCACTCTGCTCATGTTCCTTACGACTGATCTTTTATCATTTTCCTGCAATAAGCCATTCTTGCCTGCTCTCCATTCTATCAATTAGGATTTGTTAGTCCATAGGTATCAGTAGTATCTACAACTAGAACTTGTGCTTCAGTTCATCACTACCCTTTGTGCATCCATAGCCATTAACTAGATCTAGTTGTTGAATTCTTTATATAAACAGCCTGTGCTTCACATAAACAACTTCCCAGTTCTTCGAGCTGACTTGCTGAAAGATGCTCAGAAATGTTTTTTCTTGCAATCACTGCCCAAGTGAACTGTCGTTCTTTTGAGGACTCATTCTTTCAAGGTAATCACCTTCATCACCAACTCGTCTCAGAGAAAGTAGTTTCTCTATATATTTTGTCGATCTCTATATCTGGAGTTCGGGTTCCCGTCACTGGTGAGCCTGTAGTTTGGGGCCTGGTGTTTGGAGTCTTGTTATCGGTGAGCCAGGAGTGTGAAGCCAGTGTGCGTGTGACTAGGTAGGTGGGTGGGAAGGGAGGAAAACAGTATTGTTTTACTGTCTGGGTAGTCTCCAGCCCCTTGGTACGAACATCGAATTCTCCAACTTCCGGTAATTCCCTCCCTCTCCCTTTCCCCATCCCACTTTCACTCTATCTCCTCTTCTAGCTGCTTATCACCTCTCTCATGAGTTTCCCTTCTTCTACTACCCATAGTGCTTTCCCTTAGATTCTTTCTTCACCTCTCCTGCCTATCCCCTCCCCACCCCTTGATCTTTCCTCTGACTGGTTTTCCACCCTCCCCCCCACTTTCTTTATGGGGCCCCTGCCCCCTCCTCCTTCTTCAGTCCTGACGAAGGGTCTCGGCCTGAAACGTTGACTGCTCCTTTCAACGGATACTGCCTGACCTGCTGAGTTCATCCAGCTTGTTTGTATGTGTTGATTTGACCACAGCATCTGCAGTATACTTTGTGTTTAGTATTGATTTACTGTTGTATTGTTGCTGTTGTTCTGTTGTTGTTGTTGCCTGTGTTGTTCAGCTGATCATTGTGGGCATGCTATGTTGTCACTGGAATATGTTGCAACACTTGCAAGCTGCCCCCAGCACATCCCAAGGGACCACAGCTGTTTACCATTTACGTTAACGATTTGGATGAAGGCATAGAAAATAACATCAGCAAATTTGCTGATGATACTAAGCTGGGTGGCAGAGTGACATGTGATGAGGATGTTAGGAGAATTCAGGGCGACTTGGATAGGCTGGGTGAGTGGGCAGATACTTGGCAGATGGCATTTAATGTGAATAAGTGTGAGGTTATCCACTTTGGGAGTAAGAACAGGAAGGCAGATTATTATCTGAACGGTGTAGAGTTGGGTAAGGGAGTAATACAAAGAGATCTAGGAGTCCTTGTTTATCAGTCACTGAAGGTGAATGAGCAAGTGCAGCAGGCAGTGAAGAAGGCTAATGGAATGTTGGCCTTTATTACAAAGGGAATTGAGTACAAGAGCAAGGAAATCCTCTTGCATTTGTACAGGGCCCTGGTGAGACCACACCTGGAGTATTGTGTACAGTTTTGGTCTCCAGGGTTAAGGAAGGACATCCTGGCTGTAGAGGAAGTGCAGCGTAGATTCACGAGGTTAATTCCTGGGATGTCTGGACTGTCTTACGCAGAGAAGTTAGAGAGACTGGGCTTGTACATGCTGGAATTAAGGAGATTGAGAGGGGATCTGATTGAAACATATAAGATTATTAAGGGTTTGGGCAAGATAGAGGCAGGAAATATGTTCCAGATGCTGGGAGAGTCCAGTACCAGAGGGCATGGTTTGAGAATAAGGGGTAGGTCATTTAGGACAGAGTTAAGGAAAAACTTCTTCTCCCAGAGAGTTGTGGGGGTCTGGAATGCACTGCCTCGGAAGGTAGTGGAGGCCAATTCTCTGGATGCTTTCAAGAAGGAGCTAGATAGGTATCTTATGGATAGGGGAATCAAGGGATATGGGGACAAGGCAGGAACCGGGTATTGATAGGAATTGATCAGCCATGATCTCAAAATGGTGGTACAGGCTCGAAGGGCCGAATGGTCTACTTCTGCACCTATTGTCTATTAATACAAATTACGCACATCATGGTATGCTGCAATGTATATTTGTTTAAAAATTGAAGCTGATTCATCTTTTAGTATGAGTAACACCTCAGTTAATCGCACCATAATTTTCCATAGTCAAAGGAATACAAGTTCAGTTTACATAAACTCATTTCATAACTTAATGTTAAGGCTGGGTCACAAAATTATCCTTCTTGAGCAATGCAAACTACCAAAGTGCAGATGCTGGAAATCTGAAATTTAAAAAATGATGTAGGAAATACTCAGTTAATCAAGCAGCATTTGTGAAGAAAGACACAGAGAGTGTTCCTAACCTTCACCCGATGAATAAAATTAGAGGTGGGATGAAAGGTCATCAACCAGAAACTTAAACTGTGTGTTTCTCTCCAAAGATGCAGACTGTTCTGCTAAGTATTTCCAGCATTCTTTTTTAACATTCTTCCTTTTTGTAATTTATTAATTATGTGTCCTTTCACATTTCTGTACAAAGACCAAAAGGCAAAGCTGAAAAAGAGGTTAGTATAGTAGATAGATAGATAGATACTTTATTCATCCCCATGGGGAAATTCAACTTTTTTTTCCAATGTCCCATACACTTGTTGTAGCAAAACTAATTACATACAATACTTAACTCAGTAAAAAATATGATATGCATCTAAATCACTATCTCAAAAAGCATTAATAATAGCTTTTAAAAAGTTCTTAAGTCCTGGCGGTTGAATTGTAAAGCCTAATGGCATTGGGGAGTATTGACCTCTTCATCCTGTCTGAGGAGCATTGCATCGATAGTAACCTGTCGCTGAAACTGCTTCTCTGTCTCTGGATGGTGCTATGTAGAGGATGTTCAGAGTTTTCCATAATTGACCGTAGCCTACTCAGCGCCCTTCGCTCAGCTACCGATGTTAAACTCTCCAGTACTTTGCCCACGACAGAGCCCGCCTTCCTTACCAGCTTATTAAGACGTGAGGCGTCCCTCTTCTTAATGCTTCCTCCCCAACACGCCACCACAAAGAAGAGGGCGCTCTCCACAACTGACCTATAGAACATCTTCAGCATCTCACTACAGACATTGAATGACGCCAACCTTCTAAGGAAGTACAGTCGACTCTGTGCCTTCCTGCACAAGGCATCTGTGTTGGCAGTCCAGTCTAGCTTCTCGTCTAACTGTACTCCCAGATACTTGTAGGTCTTAACCTGCTCCACACATTCTCCATTAATGATCACTGGCTCCATATGAGGCCTAGATCTCCTAAAGTCCACCACCATCTCCTTGGTCTTGGTGATATTGAGACGCAGGTAGTTTGAGTTGCACCATATCACAAAGTCCTGTATCAGTTTCCTATACTCCTCCTCCTGTCCATTCCTGACACACCCCACTATGGCCGTGTCATCAGCGAACTTCTGCACATGGCAAGACTCCGAGTTATAAAGTTATAAAGGTTTATAGAAGGATACTCTGACGTGTCACTCAAAGTTCAACGTCCTCTTCATTGACATGCTTGAGGTGATTATGGCTAAAGTGCACTGATAAAGTGTTTGACTAGCTGCAGTGATCTTGATCTTGGGTATGAATCACTGGACTGGCTGCAATGCAATGGTCAGGAACACTATTAAAATGGCTTATTTTTCCTTTAGATTGTTCACACAGAACAGTTTAATTAATTCATACCCTAAAATACTACTGAAACTAACAACAACACACACAAAATGCTGGTGGAACACAGCAGGCCAGGCAGCATCTAAAGGGAGAAGCGCTTCTCCCTATAGATGCTGCCTGGCCTGCTGTGTTCCACCAGCATTCTGTGTGTGTTGTTGTTTGAATTTCCAGCATCTGCAGATTTCCTCGTGTTTGCACTGAAACTAACATGTTTTTTCTATTGAGTTGACATTTTGACTTTGCTGAACAAGCTTATAACTGGCTTTGAATAAGTTTATTCATTGTCTGTCCTGAAAACTGATGTCGGATTGTGATTAGATTGAAGTGTTTAATTCTTTCTTCTCTAAATATGGCATGAAGCAAAAGTTTATGGGTTTTCCTGAAAAGCACCATAACTGGGATGCAGTCTCATGCAACTTGAATTAGTCCCCATGAACTCTCCATGGTGCTGATAGATGTGGCCTTCTTCGGGGCTTGTCCACCCTGTCAAGGACACCCATTACTCCCTGTCATCCCTCACTTACCTTCTCCAACTGTTTGTCCTTCCCACATTCCATTTCCTTCCATCCCTAACTTTCTACTGTTTCATCAATCCTCCCCACTTGATTTTTTTCATCTCTCCTTTCTCTTTCCCATCCAGTTACTTGCATTGGCTAGGACCCGGATTGGCTTACAAAGAATCTGAAGTACACAAGTTTATTGTCATTAAACCATACACATGTATACAGCTAAATGAAACATTGTTCCTCTGGGACCAGGGTGCAAAAACACAGTACACATAGTCACACGCAGCACATCTAATTACCATTTAGTACACACAGTCACAAAATAACATTAGCCACAAATCTCTGAATGGCATGGCCTAAAGATTGACGGTTGATATAAAGTGTGAGATATGTATTTATGCAAGACAATATAATGTTACTGACACTATAATAAAACTAACGGTAGTATAAATTAGGTAGCCACAACAATAAATTATGTCACTGGCATTAAAGAGTTTAAAAAGTAACTTATTTATAGAGCACTTTTCAAACTAACGATGTAGTTCAAAATATTTTACAATGGGATAAAGTGCAGACATCAAAATAAAGACAAAATGATATTAAAAGCAAGGTTAAACAAGTCGGTTTTGAGCTAGCATTTGAAGTGTTCAACTGAGGGATTGTGATCTACAGTTTAGAAGCGTAGTTCCAAAAAAGCCGACCCACCAATGATACTTTGAGGGAGACTGCTTAAATTTAAGAGACCAGCGGAAGAAGATCTGCAAACTCAAGCAGGATTATAAAACAAAAGCAATTCTGTGACATACCCTGGTCCCATACCACTGAGAGTTTTAAAGACGAGTAAGGGAACGTTAAAATAAAAATTCTAAAAGATACAGGAAGCCAATGCAGAGTAGTTAGGATGGGAGTAATATGCTCTCTCATCCTGGTTTTAGTTAAAAGTCTAGCAGCAGCACTCCGAATGAATTCAAGTTCATCAATAGATTGCTTTGGATGGCCAGTATAAAGTGCATTGCAGTAATCTAGTCTATTTGATACAAGGGCGTGAATTACCGTAGATTCCGGATTTTAAGCCGCTACTTTTTTCCCACATTTTGAACAGCTTTGAACTTTGCGGCCAATAATCCAGAGCGGCTAATACATTATTTTTTTCATGCCGCCTCGTAAACATTTTGCCTCGTAACAGTAGACCAATAAAATTGATGAGTAGTTCACAGAGGTCCAATGAAATTGTACGATAAATCAAGCGCACTTTCACAATTAAATTATTGTAAATCAGTCATTTGTACTCACCCTCATCAACATGGAAAACACTCGAAGCATTGTGCTACCTACCCTACTTAGTTTAAACTATATTTGTTTTCTGTACTACATCGCGGGATGCTATGACGTCACACCCGGTTTCGCGGCGTCTTGTGGGAAAATGCCGTTTGCGATGAAACGGAAAGGAGGGGGGAGCGGATTACGCGAGCGGCTTTGGATCCGAGCGAAATCTGCTTTTAAATGCCGTTTGCGATGAAACGGAAAGGAGGGGGGAGTGGATTACGCGAGCGGCTTTGGATCCGAGCGAACTCTGCTTTTAAATGCCGTTTGCGATGAAACGGAAAGGAGGGGGGGAGCGGATTACGCGAGCGGCTTTGGATCCGAGCGAACTCTGCTTTTAAGTTAAAGGTATCAATAACTTTTCCTGGTAGGCTGCAGTATATATATTTTTTACCAGTCGTTAGGAGATATTGGAATGTTGTTCAGTAAAGAAGTATACGCAACGTATATTTAAAAGTAGCCGCGTACGGGCACGGTTCGAAAAAAAGCATTTGCAATATGTATTTGTTTTTGTTACCATATGGATTTAATTAAAAGTTAAAAAAATCCTCACGTGTAATATCTTTCTGTGTAAATATCTCATATTACAACGTGGGACACCTGCGGCCGAAAATCCGGTGCGGCCTAAAATCCGGTGCGGCCTTTACATTTAAAAAAATGATTTTATTTCTAAAATTAGTGCCAGCGGCTTAAAATCAGGTGCGCTCTGTAGTCCGGAATCTACGGTAGTTTTTCAGCATCATTACATGACAGAAACAGACCTACCTTTGCAATATTTCTTAAGTGCAGAAATGCTGTTCTGGCTTTATGTGGGATTTAAAATTCAAACCAGAATCAAGGACACACCCAGGCTTGCTACTTATGATTTTAAAAGGTTGCAGAAGTTGCTGTAAGTTGCAGAAAACTTGTCAGTTGAGAACAAACCATGGAGTATTCTGGCACCTGTGTTAATGGCAGGAGGAATATATATTGCCTAAAGAGGCAAACCAATCAATAAGATATCAGGATAACACTCAGTGCATGCACAGTGTTTGAGCGGAAGTGCATGGAAATGGAGAAAAATTAGAGGCCACCCATATTATTCCAAGATTCAAAGCATATTCTGTCCCAGTTGTTTTTATATCTGATTGTGCATTAGGTTAAAGAGTCAGCAGTTAAGACATTAAATAAAAACATTTCGGAGGTTACAAAAAATGCAGATTAGCTTTATTTGTTACCATACATGTTTGCATCACGGATATGCTGAGGAAAGCCCACAGGTGTCACCATGCTTCCAGCACCAACATAGCATGCCCACAACTCACTAATCCTAGTCCGTACACCTTTAGAATGTGGGAGGGAAATGGAGCACTCAGAGAAAGCCCACACAGTCACAGAGAGAACATGCAAACTCCTTGCTGACAGCGGTGGGAATTGAACCCCAATCTTACAGCTGGCATTGTAAAGTGTTATGCTAACTGCTACACTATGGTGCCACCTCTTAAATTAATTAAGAACAGAGTAATAACACATACTGGAGCAACAGATGTTTAATATTTCTAAAAATCCTGTCTCAAGGAAAACAAATAGTTTTGCTGTGGTGGTTTGTCAGAGCCCAAATTTCTACCATTTGCAAGATGAAGCACTTCTGACCTGACTTTATGCCTCCTGACCTTAGACACTGTAACTAGCAGAAATAATTACTCATAGGTTGGCATGGTATTTTGAAAAGTTCATTAATAACCCCTTAGCCTTCTATTATTGGGAACAGAAAGCATCGACTAAGCAACTTATCATTTATCATCATCCCCTCAAAACTAATCAATAAGCTTTAAGACCTTAGCCACAATATCTCCTTGTACAATAGGATCCTTGATTTCATCACTTGCAGACCCCCAGTCAGTTTGGATTGGCAACAACATCTCCCCTATGATCTCCATCAGCACAGATGCACCACAGATTATGTGCTTAGCACCCAACTCCACTTGTTTTACACTTATAACTGTGTGTCTAAGCACAGCTCCAATGCCATGTTCAAATTTGCTGACAACATCACCATCATTGGCCGAATCAAAGGTGATGACAAATCAGCATTTTGGAGGGAGATTGAAAATCTGGCTGAGTGGTGCCATAACAACAACAACCTGTTACTCAATGTCAGCAAGATCAAGGAGCTGCAATTGACTTCAAGAGGAGGAACCCAGAAGTCCATGAGCCAGCCCTCATTGGAGGATCTGAGGTGGAGAGGGTCAGCAACTTCAAATTCCTCAGTGTTATCATTTTGGAGAACCTGCCGTAGACCCAGAAGAAAGCACAGCAGTACCTCTACTTCCTTGGACTTTAAGATTTGGCATGACATCTAAAACTGACAAATTTCTATCAATGTGTGGTGAAGAGTATATTGGAATCACTAATGCCCTTGAATGGAAAACAGTATAAAAAGTTACCATCAGGTAGGAAGTACAGAAATCTGAAGGCACACACATAGCGATTCAGGAACAGCTTCTCCTCTGTCATCCAATTCTTAAATGGAGTTTGAACCCTTGGACACTACTTTTTTTTAAAAAAAATATACAGCATTTCCATTTTTTGGCATGTTTTTTTAATCTATTCAATATACGTACACTGTAATTGATTTATTATTTTTTCTCTCTCTGCTTGATTATGTATTGCATTGAACTGCTGCTGCTAAGTTAACAAATTTCACACCACATGCCAGTGATAATAAACTTAATTCTGATTCTAATCAAAATTCAACACCCCAAAATAATACTAGTGGATACAGCCCACTTAGCCCATCATGGGTAAAGCTGTTTCCACCACTGAACAAATCTACACGAAGTGTTGTCGTAGGAAGAGCAGCATCCATCATCAGGGATCTCCACCACCCAGGTCATGCTCTCTTCTCATTAGGAAGGTGGTTAGCAGCTTCAGGACTCACAGCACCAGGTTCAGGAACAGTTATTACCTCTCAGCCATCAGGCTCTTGAACCAAAGGGGATAACTTCACCCAATTTCACTTGCCCCAACATTAAATGTTTCCACAACATAGGGACTCAACTTTCAAGGACTCTCCATCATTTGTTTTCAATATTTATTGCTTAATTATTATTATTTCTTTCTTTTCGTATTTGCACAGTTTGTTGTCTTTTGCACACTGGTTGGATGCCCAGGTTGGTGCAGTCTTTTATTGATTCTATTATGGTTATTATTCTTTTACAGATTTATTGAATATGCCTGCAAGAAAATGAATCTTAGGGTTGTATATGTAATTTTATAATAATATTTTGAACTTAGGAATCAGCAGTATTTTGGTAAATCAATATGACAGTTCATCTGATCCAAAAGTACTCTTCCAAAGCTGCGGTTAACAAAACTACTCTCAGTAATCCAACTGTGGTCTAAGAAGGGCTTTGAATTGCCACAGAACAAATAACATGCTGTATTTCATCGGAACAAACACAAAATGCTGAAGGAATTCAGCAGGTCAAGCAACATCTATAGAGAGGAATAGATAGTCAATGTTTCAGGCCGAGACCCCTTATCAGAATCAGAATCAGGTTTATTATCATCAGCATGTGTTGTGAAATGTGTTAACTTAGCAGCAGCAGTTCAATGCAATACATAATATAGAAGAAAAATAAAATAATAATAATAAATAATAAAGATAATAAATAAGTCAGGACTGGAAAGGAAGGAAGAAGAAGCCAGAATAAGAAGGTGGGGATGGGGGAGGAGAAGGAGTACAAGCTGGCAAGTGATTGTGAAACCAAGTGAGGGGGAAGGTGGGATGAAATGAGAAGCTGGCAGGTGATAGGTGAAAAAGGTAAAGAGCTGAAAAAGGAATCTGATAGGGGAGGAGAATAGACCATGGGAGAAAAGGCCGGAGGAATGAAATGTTGTAATTCTAACTTTATTTTTATACGTATAATTACTTATTCTTTATTATTGTTGAATGTTGCTTTTGTTGCATGTACAAAGTTCAAAGTAAATTATCTAAATACATATGTCACTATACAAAATTCATTTTCTTGCATGAATTCACAGCAGAACATAGAAATACAATTGAATCAATAGAAACTATATACAAAGACTGACAACCAAATTGCAAAATACAAACGGTACAAATGCAATAATTAAGTGAATAATTAATACTGAAAACATGAGTTGTAGAGTCCTTGAAAGTGATAGCTTATTGAATCAGTTCAGTGTTTGGGATAAGTGAACTTATCTTCACTGATTCAGGAGCCTGATGGTTGAAGGGTTATAACCATTCCTGAACCTGTAGCGTGGGACCTGAGACGGTGTCATTCCCTTACCAATACACCACAGCAAGTTCCTAATACATGTACAGTTGCAAGTATAAGTTTGTGAAACCTTTGCAATTACTTTATTGATCCCAAAGGAAATGACAGTGTCACAGTACCATTACAACTACACAGATATACAAATACTACAAGAGAAGTAGGCAAGAAAAACAAAGCTACCACAAACAGTCTAACAGGAGCGAGTCATCACTCATTATAGAGCCATATGACTTCAATTCATTAACTGACTGGATTCTTTTATTTTTCTGTTTCAGATTTTGCATTACAAGTTGCCAAACTTTGTAAAGTTTTGAAAACTCCTGTAGAGGATTGACAGATATTTGACAGTCTGTGAGACACACACTGATAGAAAAAGGTGGATTGGATAATATTAAAGCAAAAGCCCTGGAAATTATAATTCAGTAGGTTTATAATTCACACGTGGCCTATCTGGAGTCCTAAGGTCTGATTAACAGTCAGTTTTCTATGGCAAACTTGCCAAATCCTTCCAAGGATACAGACTAATTCAGTGAATTTTCCCAGCATCGTTGGACTTTATCTTTTGCTAGCTACAATCTTGGCTGAAGGGCGCAATGCAAATTAACAAACAGAAGCCTGAAGATGATGGAAAACACAGGGAAGAGATTCCAACATCTGGTATCAGCCAGAAAAGCACTTTATAGCTAACTATCTTGATGAAGTAATGCTCAAAATTCTTTATTAAAATAAAACTCTCAACTAACCTCAAATATTTTTCATTTAACTGATGTTAATGAACTCCTTGCATCTAACTAACAACCCACAAAGGATTTTGACATCACTTCTTGTCCAAAAGATGGCACCCCCAACAGTGCAGCACTCCATCAGTACTTCACTGTTCAAAGTAAGTTTAATATCATAGAATATGTATGTTACCATATACTATCTTGAGATTCATTTTCTTGCAGATGTTTACAGGAAAAAGAGAAATACAATAGAATTTACAAAAAACTATTCATAAACAGAAGAAGTCTGATAAACAATCGCTATGCAAAAGACAAATGCCAAATTAAAAAAAATACTTAGACGATGAGTTATAAAAGGTCCTTGAAAGTGAGTTTATAGGTGATACAATCAGTTCAGAGTAGTGGCTATCAAAGTTATTCACACCAGTTCAGTATCCTAATGGCACTGTTCCTAATTATTCATGCTCACTCACTGATTGTGGGCATTATCTCTGTTAATCCGTAGGTTTTAAGTCCTTATGGGCTGCAAACGTCTTTTGGTATCATTTTTATGCATTTTTCAAGGACAATTCAATGAATCGTGGAATCAACACAAAAAGGAGGATCCCACTGTTACCAGACTCTGGAATGGACCTCTCATACACCGAGGATGAACATTTGAGCAGTAAGCAATCTACAGCAGAAACGGAGGGAGTCGAGCAGTATCTGGGGAGAATGTAATTGTCAACAAGTCTGGTGCAGGATATTGCCAATTATTTCCTCCCACCAATGCTACTAAACCACGATGCTATTGTTGGAAAATAATGCTATTCATGGTCATACACTTTGGTAGTAGAAATAAATGAGCAGACTACTTTCTAAACAAGGCGAAAATCCAAAAATCTGAGATGCAAAGGGACTTGGGAGTCCTTGTGCAGAACACCCTAAAGGTTAACTTGCAGGTAGAGTTGGTGGTGAGGAAGGAAAATGCAATGTTTTCATTCATTTCAAGAGGTCTTGAATACAAGATCAGGGATGTGATGCTGAGGCTTTATAAGACACTGGTGAGGCCTCACCTTGAGTATTATAAAGAGTTTTGGGCTCTTCATCTAAGAAAAGATGAGCTGGCATTGGAAGACAGTCTAGAGGTGGGCATAAGAATGATTCCAAGAATGAAAGTGTTACCATACGAGGAAGGTTTAATGGCACTAGGTGTGTATTTGCTGGAATTTAAAATAATGGGGGGGGGGGGGGTCAGAGGGAGGGAATCTCATTGAAACCTTTTCAACGACTCACCTCCTGGCTACGGACATGTAAGGCACAGTCGCTTCTTGTCCACCTTTAATCTCTCCCTTTTCCGATTTAGACTTTGAAATTTCAAGTTTATTCAGTCGAATCAGTTATAATTATGGCTACTCTCAGAAGCGCCAAAAGAAATCCGGACCCAGGCAATGGAAAGTCCAAGAAAACCCAAAGAATTCTCGGAGGAACCCCCCGGGTAAAGAGACTAGAATCTCAAATCAGCAATATCAGCATTGAGATAACTCAACTGAAAGAGAAATTTGAAGGAAAAGTCGACTCTGAGCCTTGATCTTAAAGAAATTTGTTGAAATACTGCAGACCTTTCTTCTCGTTTGGAAAAAGCCCAATAACGGATCATTGACCTCGAAGCTCGATCATGTCAGAACAATATTTGAATTGTCGGATTAAAAGAGAAATCAGAATCAGCCGACACACTGGATTATTTTGTGAAAATGTTTCAGTCTTTATTTCCGGAGGTTTGTTTACACCCTTCAGATATCGAAATGGCTCACAGAATTGGCACTTTAAAATTTTTGGATCAAGGTAAAAACAGACATATTGTTGTGCGTTTTCTCCGTTTTAGAGATAAAGATCGTATTATTAAGCTTGCGAGAAAAAAAGACTTTTTCATTATCAGAATTCAGCCATTCGCTTTTTTGAAGATTTTCCACACGAAATTGTTAAGAAGCGTGCTGAATTTGCAACTGCTATGAAATCAGCGTATGGAAAAAAAGCTCTTCCCACTACTCCAATATCCAGCGAAATTAAAGCTCTTTGTTCAAAGGTCTGGCTTTCATATTTTTGCTGATCCAGTCGAAGCACTGAGTTTTATTAATTCTTTACCCAACGCATCCGATGACGAATCTGAAGCTTGAATGATTTATAATGGCCTGATTGTCCCGCGGTGTAAAGAATGATGAGATTGGAAGATTTGATGGTTACAGGTCTTTACCTTAAAACACATTTTTATCTCTGAAAAAGACTGGTTTGGATGGCTTCAATCTCTGAAGACATAGAGGGAGAACTGTTGAAGACTGTGATAAGTTTGAACCATTTAGAATTTTTTTTTGCAGCACTTAAATGAATTAATCGTCTTTTTTTGTATTGTATGCTTTTGTAAAGATTTTTTAAAGTAATTATTTGGATTTCAAAGATAGACCGGACAATTTAAAGATGGCGATTATTTTTCTTCTGTGCAAATATTTCAAGAATTGTTTTGGATGTGTTTTTCTATTCTTATCTAATGTTATGAAGGTTACTTTCAATTGAAGGTCGTTTTGTTTTACAAGAAAAACACTTTCCTTCCAAGTTAATTATATTGAGAAACATGTCGACTGTAATGAGATTTATGTTCGGTAGAGGGAGACAGAGATTTTTTTTTCCTCTTTTTTTAAAGAGGTAGGCGGAGTCTGTATCTGTATTGCATCTATGCCTTTCTTGGGGCTTGCGTTGATTGATATCGACTTGTTTGTGGGCTTTGTAGTTTGGGTGGGATTTTTTTTCCCCATTATGGAATCTGGGAGCATACGCCAATTATTTTTATTGTTGTTCTTCTCCGTCATTTTTGATTACCCTATCCTGACAAGCGTCTAACTATTGTTTTTAGATACAAAGTTCCATGATGATATCTAAACAGCTAAATGTTTTAACTTGGAATGTTAGCGGTTGGAATCATCCTATTAAGTGTAAGAAAACATTTAAAGTTATTAACTGATTCCAGCCTGATACAATCTTTGCTCAAGAGACGCATATCAGGTTATGTGATAAAATCGATTTTTTTTAATTTTGGAAGGGTCCTCAGTTTCACGCAAATTCCCAGAGTAAAACTAGAGGTATTTCTATTTTTATTGATTCCAATATTCCTTTTAATCAGGAGGATATTACAGCTGATATTAATGGTAGATTTTTGATTGTTAAAGGAATAATTTGTAATAGGAAAATGGTTTTGGTTAATATTTATGGACCAAATGTTGATGATCTCTCATTTTTTAAAAATGTTTTTGCTCTATTACCTGATTTAAATGAATATATGTTATTAATGGGTGGTGATCTTAATACTTGTTTAAATCCTCTAATGGATAAGTCATCATCCAAATATCAACTCCCTAATCATTCTGCATCACTTATTAATTCCTTTTTAATTGATTACAGTTTAATTGAAGTCTGGAGGCATATGCACCTTAATGCTAGAGAACACTCCTTTTTCTCACATGTTCATAATAAATATTCAAGAATCCACTATTTTATAGTTGACCCTCAAATTTTATTCAATGTTCAGAAATGTGAGTATGATGTGATTGCTATTTCTGATCATGCTCCTTTAAACTTAATATTTGAACTGAAAGATGTTGTTTTTACCAGACCATTTTGGCGTTTTCCAGAACATTTATTACAAAGTTCAGAATTTGTTGAGTTTATCAAAGCTCAGATAAAAGAGTTTTTTCTCTTAATAATACACGAAATGTCTCTAAGTTAGAAATTTGGGATACATTAAAAGCTTATCTATGTGGTCAAATTATTTTGTATATAGCTTAAACTGAAGAAACAAACAAGATTGGAATTAGATAAAATCTCTAAACAAATTAAGGAGTTAGATAACATCAATGCAATCTCTCCAAATGTTGCTTCATTTAAAAGAGTAGAATTACAATCACAGTATAATTTATTACTAACTTATCCTATTGAAGGATATTTGCTTAAATTGAAAAATCAATTTTATATTTCTGGGGATAAAAATAATAAACTCTTAGCTTCTCAATTAAGAGCAGCTAGAGCTAAAAGACAAATCTTAAAGATTCGTAAAAATAATGGAGATATAGTAAGTAATCATGAGGACAATAATACTTTTCAAGATTTTTACTCTGATCTTTATAGATCTCAATTTCCTGCAGATTCCTCTAAAATGAAGGCTTTTCTACATAAGATTAAATTTCCACAAATTTCTCTTGAAGATCAACAGATGCTTGATGCTCCAATTACCGAGCATGAAATTCAGAAAGCTATTTTATCAATGCAATCAGGTAAAGCTCCTGGACTTGATGGTTATTCAGTGGGATTTTACAAAAAATTTGAAAGGTTACTTTCTCCGTATCTTTTGGAAATATTTCATGAATCCTTTGAGAAGGGTAATTTACCCTCTTCTTTTTATGAAGCATCTACTTCCTTAATTCTTAAAAAAGATAAAGATCCTGTTGAATGGTCATCATATAGACCTATTTCACTAGTAAATGTGGACACAGAAATTCTCTCTAAAATAATGGCTAATAGCTTGGAAAATATTTTAACTAAAATCATTTCTATGGATCAAACAGGCTTTATTAAAGGCCGTTATTCTTTCTCTAACGTTTGGAGATTGATGAGCATTATATATTCATCATTATCTAAACAGCCTCATTGTGTTATCTCTCTGGATGCAGAAAATGCATTTGATAGAGTTGAGTGGCTATATTTGTTTAAAGTATTAGAAAAATTTGGTTTTGGTAATAATTTCAAAAGATGGATTCAAATGATTTATAAGAATCCTATTGCCACAGTTATTACTAATAAGTGCAGGTCTTTTTTCTCATTTTCTCGTGGCACTAGACAAGGATGTCCATTAAGTCCTTTATTATTTAATCTTGTATTGGAGCTATAACATTACGTGAAGCTAAAAATATTCATGGTATCTCTGTGAATGGAACCATACATAAGATTTCTCTTTATGCAGATGATCTTTTGGTTTTTATTTCAAATCTTGAGGAATCAATTCCTAATTTTTTGGAAACACAAAGATTTTGGTAAATTTTCAGGATATAAACTTAACTTGAATAAAAGTGAATTGTTTCCATTAAATGTCCATGTTAGTATATACAATGACATTCCTTTTAGAATTGTTAATACATTTAGATATTTAGGTATTATAATTACTAAAAGATATAAAGATCTCTATAAAGTGAATATAGTTCCTTTAATGGACTCCATGAAACAATTATTTTCTAGATGGAATCCACTTACTCTTTCTTTAATAGGTTGTATTCATGCTGTAAAAATGATGATTTTACCTAGATTTGTATATATTTTCCAAAATATACCTATCTTTTTAACTAAAAAATTTTTCGATCAAATTGACTCTCTTATTTCTTTTATTTGGAACAATAAGAGACCAAGAATTAATAAGTATCATTTACAAAAATCTAAAAAAGATGGTGGACTTGCACTTCCTAATTTAAGACTGTATTATTGGGCTGTGAATATTAGACAATTATGTTTTTGGTTATATTGGCTTGATAAGAACCAAAAACCATTATGGGTTGATTTGGAATTAAAAGCTGTTAAACAATTTCATTTAACTTCAATTTTAGGAGCTCCATTACCTTTACAGCTCTCTAAAAGATCAGCCACAATTGAATGGCAGACTCAATGGGCCAAATGGCCTAATTCTGCCCCTATGTCTTATGGTCATGAACCTGGTGGTGTGGGACCCAAGGATCCTGTACCTCCTGCTAGCTGAGGGATGCTCCTTTCTTGTGGCAGTGCTCCAAGTAAACATACGCAATGGTGGAGAGGGCTTTACCTGTGTCCACCACTGTTCCATTCCTAGGAAGTAGTGTTTCCTGATGCAACCAATTAGGATACTCTCCACTGTGCATCTATAGAAGTTTGTCAAAGCTTTTGGTAACATGTCAAATTGATGCAAACTTCATAGAAAGTGGAGATGCCTCCATGCCTTCTTTGTGATTACATTTATGTGGTGTGGTCCCAGGACAGATCGTCTGATGTAACTCGAAGGAAGTTAAAGGGCTGAAATACAGCAAAGACTACAGGACCAGGTGACATCCCACTGTGGCACTACAAGACACACACAAAATGCTGGAAGAACTCAGCAGGCCAGGCAGCATCTATGGAAAAAGTACAGTCGACGTTTCAGGCCAAAACCCTTCATCAGTCCTGCCAAAGTGTTTTGGCGCGAAATGTTGACTGTTCTTTTTTCTCCATAGATGCTGCTTAGCCTGCTGAGTTTCTCCAGCATTGTGTGTGTGTGTTGCTTGGATTTCCAGCATCTGCGGATTTGCTCTTTTGTGGCACTACAAGACTTGTACTTCAGAACCAGCCACACCTCCAACCAAGCAACTCCAGTGTAGATATAACAGCGAAATGTACATATGCCCTGTTTACAAAAGGGCAGGACAACTATAATCCAGCTAATTACTGCCAATTAGACTAAACCTTTTTTAAAAATCAATATGTAACAAAGGTGTTAGTGTGAGGTGGTTCAGGGTAGGAAGGAAAGCAAAAATGTGAATTAAACAGTGGGAGGAGGAAAACATTTAGGAAGCTGCAACAGTCATTGTATTACTGGAAAAGACCAATCAAGCAGAGAGTTCTAAACTCAGTGAGGTCAATTTTAGCAGGCTGCAATATGAGTTAGTAAAAGCGAACTTCAATTACTAGAAGGTAAATCTGCAGCAAAGCAGGGGGAATAATTCAATGAATAGTAAAGATAGTAAACATAAAGAACAACTTCCCAACTAGACCATTGTGAATGTGATCGAAGAACATGCTGAAAAGGATAAAGAGCAAAAAGAAAAAGAAAGACCAAAACTGAGAGTCCATGAAATGAAAGAAGTAAATTAGGAAAGTACAGGGTGAGCAAGAAAAATAATGCCAGGTAAAAATCACGGAATGATTCTCATGTGATTTCTTCAAAGAATTTGCAATGATATAAAATTTGGCAATCAGATCTATAAAGAGAAAATCCTTGTCTACAGGAAAAAAACTGAATGGACTGGTTAGAAGGGCAAATGGGATTCACTCCTAAGGCATTGCATTGTTGGGGGGGGGGGGGGGTTAATAATGAACGATAAAATGATAGGATACTGACAGCACCAGAGGAAACTCGCCTCTGCAGATCCCTGAAGGTACTAGGACAGCTTAGAGATAAGTTGTTCAGGCAAGATACAGAACTATAAATTCACAAAAGATACAACTGTTGCTTGCAGGATCTCAGATGGTGACGAGGAGGCATACAGGAGACAGATCAGCTGGATGAATGGTGCCATCAGATTTCTGAATGGACAATGAACCTATATACACTAGGTTGCCACAAAACAAAATAGTTCATGAGATATGGTGATATTAAATCTAATTCATAACAATAATCTTGCACTCAAAGTCAGTAAGACCAAGGAATGGATTGTGGAATTCGGGGGGGGGGGGGGGAGTAGGAAGAACGCATACCAGTCCTGAAGAGCCCGAAGAGACACACTCAATGCTTTGGAGAAAGTTTAGACTGGAGATGAGGAGTAATTCCTTTGGCCAGATGGTGGTGGATCTGTGAAATTCAATGCCACAGATGGCTGTGGAGCCCAAGTCATCGGGTTTATTGAAAGTGGAGGTTTAAACCCTGGTTAGACCACACTTGGAATATTTTGTTCAGTTTTGGTCGCCTCATTATAGGGAAGATTGAGAGAGGATGCAGAGTAGATTTACAAGGATGCTACCCGAACTAGAGAGCACGTCTTATGAGGATAGGTTGAGCGAGCCAGGGCTTTTCACCTTGGAGTGAAGGAGGATGAGACGTAACTTGTTAAAAATGCACAAGAGGATAAGAGGCATAGATCCCAGAGTGGAAACGCCTTATACCAAGGGGCAGAATTTTAAGGTGTTTGGAGGGAAGCATAGGAAAATGTAAGAGATAGGTATTTTTTGACACAGAGTAGAAAATGCATGGAACATATGGCCAGGAGTGATGATAAGAGGCGGATACATTATGGGCATTTATGAAATTCTTAAATAGGCACATGGATAATAGAAAAATGGAGAAAGGATGGGCTAGGCTGATCTTGAAATAGGTTAAAAGGTTGGGACAACATTGTGGGCTGTAGGGCCTGTACTGTTCTATGTTCATATTCATGGAAAATATGGATCTGGAATCAGGTCTATGAAAGATAAATATATGGTCACTGCAGTATCCAATACAGCTTAGTTGGGGGACTCAAATTTCAGGACAAGGAACAATTCACTTTAAACTAAAGCAAGGAGGAATTACTGGCATCTAGAGGTGTATAAGAAGATGAGAAGCATAGATCAGGTGGATATCCACAGACTGTTTCCTAGGGTGGTAATGCTTAATACCAAGGGGGCATACTTTTATGGTGATTGGAGGAGAGTACAAGAAGATGTCAGAGGTAGATTTTTTTTGACACAAGAGTAAAACACACTGCCATGGAGGTTGGTGGTAGAGAGATACATCATGGACATTCAAGAGACTCTTAGATAAGCACATGGATAGAAAAATGGAGAGCAATGCAGGAGGGAATGTTTAGATTGAACTTAGACCTGCTTAAAAGATCAGCACAACATTGTGGGCTGAAGGGGCTGTACTGTGCTGTAATGTTCTATATCTGTGGTTATCATATTTGCAAAAATGATTGTGCTAAGTCAGCTAAGAAAAAATAATAAACACTTGGACCCAGATTGGAATAAGACTGGCAGTAGTTAAGTTGAATTTTAATTTCATACGCTAACAGACCACTTATTTCAACCAGCGAATTAAATGTTGCTTCTCAAATCCAATTTGGCAAAATACATTATAGGCAAGCCAAATACTAAACCTCTACATGTTTCCCACTGGGAAAGAATTAAAATCAGTGACGAAAGACACATATGGTGCCTTCCTGCATACATCACAAAAATCTATAACCATTACAATGAAGCAAATGGTAACAAGAGAGGTTGAGATTGCATTTAAGACAATTCATGGATATAACTGAAGTAAAAATAAATGCTTTTTGCAAGAGGAAAAACCAACAAAATATTAACAATAGCTAATTAATTTTTACTGTTTATTACTTCCCCATATAAGTTCTAATGGACTCCAAGGATCCAGTCATGAAGAAACAAAAAGCCACAAACTCTGAACTGATTCTACAACCTATGGACCAACTTTCAAGGACTCTACAACTTATGTCCTCAGTATTATTTACAGTGCCTTGAAAAGTATTCAATCCCCATAACCAGTTTCACATTGTACTATCTCATTTTCTAAATTTAAAATATATTGAAGTAGGATTTTTCAACTAATCTACAAAACGTCGTGCATCATGTGAAATCAAAAGCAAAATTCAAAAAGCCTGTCAACAATTTACTAAAAAGTAAAAACCAAAATTGTGAAGCTGAAAAAGTATTGATCCCTTTGTATTTACTATAGTAACTTTCCTTAAGTGCAATACTGTATATTACCTTACTAACTCACCAAATTTATTCATGTAGAAAATTGGAGGATCATCTGAATAAATGCCCCCTCTCTCTGTAAGGTCTAACAACATGACAGATTTTCAACAGACCAAACCAAAATTAGAGAATTCAAGATAAGTCAGGGAAATGATAATAGAGAAGCACAAATCTGGGGAAGGGTACAAGACCATCGCAAAGGCACTGAATATACCTCAGAACTTAGAGCAGTCCATCGTAAAAAAGTGGAAAAAATATGGAACCTCAGCAACACTGCCTAGAGCAGACTGCCCCTCTAAACTTAGTCACTGAAGAATGGCACTTGTACGAGAGGCTACTCTGATGCCAACAATCACTCTGAATGAGCCACAAAAGTCAGTACCTGCAACTGGAGATGACGCTCATGGCTCCACAATCCTCAAGGCCTTGCACAAAAAAGGTATTTATGGAAGAGTGACAAGGAAGAAGTAATGAAAAGAATATCCTTTCCTGTCAAGACTTTGCAAAGTGCACTTAGAAGATACTGTAAAGATTTGGATAAAGGTCTTCTGTTTGGATAAGACTAAAGTGGACCTTTTTGGCCTCAATACTAAGTGGTACATATGGTGCAAATCTAATACTGCACATCAACCAGGTAACACCATCCCTACAGTAAAGTATGGTGGCAGTAGGATCATGCTATGGGCATGCTTTTCAGCAGCAGGGACTGAAAATCTAGTCAGGATTGATGGGGAAATGAATGCTGCTAAACGCAGAGAGATCCGGGATATAAACCTGCTAGCTTCTGCCAGAAAGTTTAAACTGGGAAGGAAATCTGTCTTTCAGCAGGACAGTAACCCAAATCACACTGCCAGAGCAACAATGGAAAGTGGCTCAAATGAAGAAAATTGTTGTCCTTGGGTGGGCCAGAGTCCTGTCCTTAACCTGATCTAATACCTCAAGATTGATGTTCACCATCACTTCGTAACTAACCAGGCACAGCTTGAACAATTCTGCAAGGAGGAATGGGCAAATCTTGCTCTATTATGTTGTGCATTGCTAAGAGATTTATCCAAAAAGACTACTCACAACAATAGACCATTAATGTTGATGCACCATTCAAATCAAACACTGATCTGTATCTTAGCTGCTTATTGCTTTATATACTGAACAATCAAAAATATATTGATTTCAACCTCTCAGATACTGGTTCCAATTATTCAAAGCTTGTGTAGTGGCTCTTGAATTTCATCCACTCTATTGAAGCCTTTCAACATTTCATAGGTTTCAATGAGATCCCCTCCTTATTCTTCTGAATTCTAGAGAGTACAGGCCCAGACCACCAATTGACTCCAACATCTTCCCAACCACTGAGGTCACATTAACTGGCCTATACTTCTCTTTCTTCTGCTTCTCTCCCTTCTTGAAGAGTGCAGTGACATTTGCAATTTTCCAGTCCTCCGGAACCATGCTAGAATCTATTAACTCTAGAAATATCATTACTAATGCCACAATAATCTCTTCACCCACCTCTTACAGTACCCTGGGGTGTAGACCATCTGGTTCCAGTGCTTTATCTACTTTTAGACTTTTCAGTTTCCTAAGCATTTTCTTCCTAGTAATGGCAATTTCACTCTGTCTTCTGACACTCTCGAATATCCAGCATATGGCTAGTGTCTTTCACAGTCAAGACTGATACAAAATACATATTCAGTTTATCTGCCATTTCTTTGTTCCCCATTACTTCCTCTCCAGCATCATTTTCCAGCGGTCTGATATCTACTCTCACCTATCTTTTACTTTTTAATTTTGGTATCCTCTTTAATATTATTGGCTAGCTTACCTTCATATTCCATCTTTTCCTCTTTATAACTTTTTGGTTAACTTCTGTTGGTTTTTAAAAGCTTCCCAATTCACTAATTTCACAATAATTTTTGTTTTATTATATGCCTACTCTTTGGCTTTTATGCTAGCTTTCACTTCCCCTGACAGCCATGGATGTGTCATCTTGCCTCTTCTTTAGGATGTATCTATCCTGTGCCTTCCGAATTGCCTCCAGAAATTCCAGCCATTGCAGTCCTGTCGGCATCCCTGCTAGTGTCCCCTTCCAATCAAGCTTCTCTCTCATGCCTCTGTAATTCCGTTGACTCCACTGCAATGCTGATACATCTGACTTTAGCTTCCACTTCTCCAACTGCAGGGTGAATTCTATAATTTTATGATCACTGCCTACCCAAGGGCTCCTTTACCTTAAGCTCTCTAATCAATTCCAGTTCATTGCATGATAGCATAACAGCTGATCCCCTTGTGGGCTCAACCACGATCTGCTCTAAAAAGCCACCCTGTAGGCATTCTATAAATTCCCCCTCTTGGATCGAGCACCTACCAGATTTTCCCAATCTACCTGCATATTGAAAACCCCCATGACTATCATAACATTGCTCTTTTGACAACCCTTTTCTATCTCCCTTTGTAATTTGTAGCACACATCCTGACTACCGTTCAGTAGCCCGGATACAACACCCATCAGGGTCTTCAACACTGACAGTTTTTTTTAGCTCTACCCACAAGGTTTCTACACCTCCCAGTCCAATGTCACCTCTTTCTAAGGATTTGATATCATTTTTTAATCAACACAGCCACCCACCCCACCCCTTCTGCCTACCTGCCTGTTCTTTCAATACAACATTCTTGGACATTAAGCTCCCAGCTATAATCTGTGCCCCAGCCATGACTCAGTGATGCCCACTACTTCATACCTGCCAATCTCTAACTGAGCTAAAATTTCATCTACCTTATTCTGTATACTGTGTGCAGTCAAATATAACACCTTCAGTCCTGTACATTGCAACTCATCCCACTGAATGCAATTTGCCCTATTATCAGTCTGTCCTTGCTAGCAACCTCACTACACTACATTCTGCCTCTGTTTGTAAACCAACTGCCCCATCCTCAGCTGTCACTCCAGTTCCTATCCCCCTGCCAAGTTTGTTTAAACCCTCCCGAGCAGCTCGAGCAAACCTGCCCGCAAGGATATTGGTCCCCCTTGGGTTCAGGCATAACCTGTCCCTTTTATACAAGTCATACCTTCCCCAGAAGAGAGCCCAATAATCCAGAAATCTGAACACCTACACCTTGCACCAGTTCCTCAGCCATGCAATTATATGATAAATGCTCCTATTCTTACCCACACAGGCATGTGCATAAGCAGCAATCCACAGGTTATTAGCATGGTGGTCCTGTTTTTCAGTTTTCTACCTAGCTGCCTAACATCCTTCCTCAGGACTTGTTCACTTTCCTACCTATGTCATTGGTCCCAATATATACTAAGACTTCTGGCTATTCACCCTTCTCCTTTAAAATGCCACGGACCTAATCTGAGACATTCTTGAACCTGGCACCAAGGAGACAACGTACCATCCAGGTGTCTACCACACCCACAGAATCTTGACTCTATTCCTCTACGGAATCTCCTATAACTACAGTAGTCTTCACCTCTCTTCAAAGATTCAAGGTACATTTATCAAAGAAGGTATATATTATATAACCTTGAGATTTGTTTGCTTAAAGGCACCCGCAAGATGCCCGAAAGAACCCAATAAGAAAAAAAAACAACCCCCAATGCACACAGGGAAAACCACATGGAGACTCCGGACTGGCTGCCCATTTCCCTGCTTTCTCCTGACAGGCAGGCAGTTACTTGCCTCCTGCAACCCCAGGATGACTATCTCCTGTAGTTCCTGAATCTATCATTTCCTCAGTCTCCCATATGAACCGAAGCTCATCAAGCTCAGCTCCAGTTCCTTAACACATTCATTGAGGAACTAATCTCACAATTCAACACTCAAGTTCTGATGTTATTCTGTCAAATCTGCAATACAATACCCAAAACTGATTGTAGCTTCCCTGGTGGGGTCTGGATAAGACTTCTTCGAAAAAATAAATGCAATCTTTTTGAATTTATGCTTCATTTTAAAAAAAATCATAAACAGCTGTGCAATAGCTTGTGGTGATGATTAAATGAAACCCAAATCATTTTGCTCTTCTGTCATTCATTAAAAAAAATTCAAAATTGCATTCATTAGAGGAACCCTGATTGTAAACCTATTACAAAGATAAAATGCACTTCACAATCTACAATATTAATATACATTTTTTTTTTAAATCAGAAGCCTCAAAACAGAAACCCAAAGACTAAATAATATTATTGAGAAGCAGGTGAGAAACTCAAAGGTTCATGATTATTAAATACCACGGCTGTATTAAGTGAATTAAGAATTATCAAGTCTTTCTGCCACTGTCCTTCAATAAATTAGACCTTTGGGAATCCCAACACAGTACAGGCAGAATTTATTTCCATAAATTAGTCACGTTGCACACTGCTGTTTTGAGCTGTTAGAAATTTTACTCCAGTTTACACAGCTGTGATGCATCAACATACTGGTGTCAAGCTGAGAGTTCTCCCTCAATACTGGTGCATTGACTAACAGAACTGCTCAGATTTCAGACAACCAGAATCTTGTCACGTGACATCACCAGCAATACATTGAAGGCTTTACAGCCAAATACAATTCCTGCCAACATTTTGGATTATCCATTTCAAACAAGGGTTTAGAGATAGAAGTTGCTTACGTAAACTTGGCATATTGTAATTACAGCTTTCCAAAATAATTAAACTATTCCATTCTAATTTTTAATTCCAACCTTTTCTTTCAAAATATGGCTTCTCAATTGCAGTAAATTATAAATAAAACTCTCCCAACTCTACAACTCTTATTTCTACACCTTGATCCAGGCGAGTTGTGCACCTCTAATTTTACAAACATTATTTTCACCAGCACCTCAGGAACTCCATGCCTTGACTTCTCCATAACATCTCTCACTTCAAAGAGGCTCCTTAATAGAGAGTCCTTTGACTCAGTTTTTGGTCAGCTGTCCAAATGTGACTTGATGTCAAGTTTTTGTTTGAAGGAATGTGGATAACATTTGGAAGTAGGCATATTCATAGAGCATCGCAGCATAGAAACAGGCCCTTTGCCCCATCTAGTCTATGCCAAACTATTATTCTGCCTAGTCCCATTGGCCTGCACCAAAACCTTAAGCCCTTCATACCTCTCCCGCCCACACTTCTCTTAAAAGTTAAAATTGAACCCACATCCACCACTTCCACTGACTGTCCTGCCCATCCTGCAAATGTTACAATTAAACCCACATCCATCACTTCCTCTGGAAGCTCGATTCACGCTCACACCACTCTCTGAATGATGTAGTTCCCACTTAGATTTTGTGATTAGAAGGAAGCATTGGCAGTCACTGATAGTGATCACTAAAAGAAAACAAAACTCTATTTAAATTTATGATAACAAAATCCAATTTCCCAAGCTCTTTAAAACCATTGAAAAATATTTTTAAAACACCATGATATTTGGACTTGAACAGACCAAGTTCCCACAGACAAAAACCTAATAATAACCAGATGATCTGTAATAACAAATTAGGCTGATGAATATTAGGCAGGGCATCTGAGAGAACTCATAAAAAATGTTCTTATTCCAATAATGCTACAAGATTACTTGCAGTAATTTCGCACCTAAAGACAGCCTTTTCCAACAGTCTACAACCTAGACCAGGCATGGGCAAACTACGGCCCGCGGGCCATATGCGGTCCGTTAAGCTTTTTAATCCGGCCCGCAGAACTTGATGAAATTATATTAATAAACCTTGTTAACACCTCAGATCCATCCTGAGAATCGCCACAACAAAACTAAATCCAGACTTTGATGCGCTGGCTAAAAAGGGAGACCAACAACACTGTTCCCACTGAAATTAAAAATAAGTTTCTTCGTTGTGTTATGTAAAAAATGCATTTGAAAATATTTTTTTCAATAAGCCTTACATGTTACATGTCATTTCTGTTAAGTGATGGACATGAGTAGTGCGCAGGTGCACGTACGTTCTCAAAATAAAAAATGCGCTCCAGATCAAATAAAGCGCTCCGCATACTGGCGCGCTGTCACTGTTCTGTCCTTGTGCTGGTCGTTGTTGAGTTTTGGCACAGGGGACAATTGAATAAGAAGGAGCAGGACAAGTAGACCTGCATCTCCTACCGTTTTTGAAATAAAGACAGTCAGGAGGAGAGTGATGATGATAATATCTTGAAGGATAACAGAATTTTCAGTGCTTTAAAATAATAACTGTTACTATTAAAAAAAGCTGTATTTTATTCATTTAATTTTCAGTGTTTTAAAAGTCATTTCAATAAATAGCTAAATACCATGGGACTTCAAAGACAGATATTTTGTTGTAATGCATTTGTTCATTTTCAATTGAAATTAAAGCACATGTTTTCTACATATCCCATGATATTTTATTTTCTCTTATGAGGTGTATTACCAAAACACTCCGTCCATCTGCTCCTGGTCCGGCCCCCCCTGTCAAATTTTAGAACCCTTTGTGGCCCACAAGTCAAAAAGTTTGCCCACCCCTGACCTAGACAGTGGTGGCACTGGAACCATCACCAAATACCATGTACTCCGATCCCTAGATTGAACCCCACCAACCCAAAAGTGAAAAAGTTGCTACCAAGATAGAAGATGTGGCAAGACCAGAAGACATTAGTGTAGAATTAGACCACTCGACCCACTGAGTCTGCTCCGCCTTTCTATCACTACCGATTTATTATCTCTCTCAACTGCATTCTGCCGACTTCTCCCTGCAACCTTTGACACCCTGATGAATCAAGAACCTCTCAACCTCCACTTTAAATATATCCAATGACTTGGCCTCTATAGTCATCTGTGACAATGAATTCCACAGATTCACCACCCTCAGGTTATTCTAAAGGGTCATCCTTGTATTTTGAGACTGTGTCCTCTAGTAAAAGACTATTCCACTATTGTAAACATCCTCTCCAAGCCACTCCATATAGGCCTTTCAATATTGGATAGGTTTCAATGAGATTCCCCCCCCCGCCCCCCACCAATCTTCTAAACTCCATCAAATACAGGCCCAGAGACATCATTAACCCTTTCAATTCCTGAGACAACCAATGGAATATTGTTCTATTTATTGGAAAAAAAAGAAAAATAGTAGTGGTTATGCAAATCATCTTGAACTTGACATGAACAGGAAAGAAACTGCTTGTGTCAAAACACAATCTCATCAGTGGTCTGTTTTAACATGAAACCTGCATGGTGCTCCAGTTTCCACCCACATTCCAAAGAGGTGCAGGTTAGGGTTAGTATGTTGGGGGCACACTATATCGGTATCAGAAGCATGGCAACATTTGCTGGGTGCCGCCAACACATTCTTGATTGTTGACACAAAAACAGCATTTCACTGTATGCTTTGATGTACATACAACAAATAAAGCTTATCTATAAATTAAACAGCAACACAAACAAAATGTTGGAGGAACCCAACAGGGCAGGCAGTATCTATGGAAATGAACAGACAGTTGACATTTCGGGCTGAGACTTCTCATCAGGACTAAGGAGGAAAGGAGGAATATGCCAGAATTAAAAGGTGAGGGTGGGGGGGGGGGTGAAGGGAAAGAAGCTAGCTGAAAGGTAATAGTGGAACCAGGTAGGTGGCAAAAATCAAGGGCTGAAGAAGAAAGAATCTGTTAGAGGAGAAAGAGAAATGGGAGGGGACTCAGGAAAATAAATACAGGTGCGAAGAGGTAAGAGTGGGGAATAGAGGTAGCAGGGGGGTCATTTATTTACCAGAAGAAGAAATCGATGTTCATGCCATCAGGTTGGAGGCTATCCAGATGAAATATAAGGTGTTGCTCCTCCACCCTGAGCATGGCCTAATCTTGGCACAAGAGAAGGCGATGTACTGACATGTCTGCCTGGGAATGGGAATTAAAATGTTTGGCCACTGGGAAGTCCTGCTTGTGGCGGATGGTGCGAAGGTGCTCGACGAAGCAGTCCCCCAATTTACAACAGGTAAATTAAATAATTTAAATATTTGTAACAAGTTATTATAAGAATGATATGACGGCCATAAAAAACAACTGGTATTTGGCAAATATTGTTATCAATAGCTAAGGGCGCCTGTTAGATGGGCCAAAAGATGCAAGCCAATGTTGCAGCTTGAGAAAACCCTGGTTAAACCACACTTGGAATGCTGTGTTCAGTTCTGTTTGCCTCATTACAGAAGGATGTGGATGTGGTGCAGTGGAAATTTACCAGGAGGCTGTCGGGATTAGAGGGCATGTCCTATGAGGCTAGGTTGAGCAAGTTTGTGTTTTTCACTTTGGAACGAAGAAGGGTAAGATGTGACTTCATATAGCTGTGCAAGATAATAAGCATAGATCCAGAGGAAAGGCAGAAATAGCTAATACCAGGGAGCATAATTTTAAAGTGATTGGAGGGAAGTATCAGGGTGGGGTGTCCAAGGCAAATTTTTTTTTAAAAAAAGAGTGGTAGGTTTGTGAAACACACTGCTCAAAAGTGGAGACAGAGACAGATAAAATAGAGAGGCTTAACAGACTCTTTGTTAGACACATAGAAGATAGAAAAATGGATGCCTACTTGGAAGGGAAGGGTTTGTCTCCTGGCTTGAAATAAGCCCCCCCCCCCCACCAAACAACATGACTTAAATATGTCCTGATGAAGGGTCTTGACTCACAACATCAACTGTCCATATATGTTGCCTGACATGCTGAGTTCCTCTAGCATTTTGTGTGTGTTGCTCTGGATTTCCACCATCTGCAGAATCACTCGCGTTTGTGACTGAAATATGATTAGTTTGTCATCATCACATTCACAGATTGTGGTATCTTTCTCAATTTTCTCAAATTAGCTTCTGATTTTTTTCTCTACAGCAGCAGAAATATTTCAAAAGTTTATTTCAAAAATATACAGTACTCATCACATACAGTATACAAAAAATAAAACTGGGAGATGTCTTTCTCTCGATTCATTGCATTAATTTATTAAATTCTCCTGCACCATAAACACAAGAGATTCTACAGATCATAAATAAGAGAAATTCTGCAGATGTGACACACACAAAATGCTGGAGGAGCTCAGCAGATCAGGCAGCATCTATGGAGATGAATAAACAATCAATGTTTCAGGCCAAGACACTTCTTCAGGACTGGAAAAGAAGGGGGAAAAGTAGGGGGAGGTGAAGGAGGACAGGTAAAGAGGTGAAGAGGAAGGAATCTGATAAGAGGGGAGAGACGACCATAGGAGAAAGGGAAGGGCAGGGGAAGACCCAGGGGAAAGTGGTAGGCAGGTGAGAAGAGGTAAGAGGCCAAAGTGGAGAATAGAAGAGGGGAGGGAACTTTTTCCACCGGAAGGAGAAATCAATATTCATGCCAACAGGTGGGAGGCTACCCAGACGGAATATAAAGTGCTGCTCCTCCACCCTGAGGGTGGCCTCATCATGGCACAAGTAGAGGCCGTGAACCGACATGTCGGAATGGGAATCAGAATTAAAATGTGTGGCAACTGGGATGTTTCACTTTTGGTGAGTGATGTGGAAGTGCTTGAGAAGCAGTCCCCCCAGTTTACAACGGGTCTCACCAATGTAGAGGAGGCTGTATCGGACCCCAACAGATTCACAGGCGAAATGTTACCTCATTAGGAAGGACTTCTGGGGCCTGAATGGAGGTGAGGGAAGAGGTGAATTGACAGGTGTAGTACTTAGGCCAGTTGCAGGGTTAAGTGCCGGGGGGGAGATTGGTGGGTAGGGACAAAACGACAAGAGAATCACAGAGGAGTGACCCCTGTGGAAAGCGGAGAGAGGTAAAGATACGTTTGGTGGTAGGAATTTTTTGGAGATGGTGGAAGTTGCAGAGAATTATATGTTGGATGAAGAGGCTCATGGGGTGGTAGGTAAAGATAAGAGGAAATCTATCACCATTAAGGCTGCAGGATGATGGTCTGAGCATGAACGTTTGGGAAAGGCAGCATCAATGGTGGAGGAAGGAAAACCCTGTTCTTTGAAGGAAAACATCTCTGATGTCCTGGAAAGGAAAGACGTATCCTGGGAACAGATGCGGCGGAGATGAAGGAACTGAGAAAAGGGAATAGCCTTTTTACAGGAGACAGGTTGGGAAAAGGTATAGCACAGATAACTGTGGAAATCAGTAGGTTTATAAAAGATGTCGGTCAACAGTTTGTCTCCAGAGATGGAGGCAGAGTGATCAAGAGGAGGGAGGTATCAGAAATGGATCAAGTGAATTTAAGGGGAGGGTGGAAGCAGGAGGCAAAGCGGATGAAATTGAAGAGCTCAGTATACGTGCATAAAGCAACACCAATGCAGTTGTCAATGTAACCAAGGAAGAGTTGGGGAGCATTACCAGGAAAGGTGAAGAACATGGACTGTTCTGTGTAGTTAATGAAAAGGCAGGCAAGGCTGTGGCCCATATGGGTGCCTATCGGGTCTAGAGAAAGTGGGAAGAGCTGTAGGAAAAATTGTTTTGGGTGAGGATCAGTTCTGCCAGAAAGAGAAGAGTGTAGTTCTTTTATTGAGAAAGAAGCACAGAGCTTTAAGGACTTCTTGATGGGGGGGGGGGGGGGGATTAGAAGTGTAGAGGATAAGGAAGTCCATGGTGAAAATGAGGCTGTCAGGGCCAGGGAATCAAGAGTTAGTGAGGAGATCGGGGGCATGAGAAGGGTAGCGGACGTAGGTGGGAAGAGAATACAATCGAGTCAAGGTATGAAGACATGTTCAGTGGGGCAGGAGCAGACAGAGAGAGTGGAGAGTCAGGTTTGTGGATCTTGGGTAGGAGGTAGAAGCGAGCAGAGCAGGGCAAGGGAACCATGAGTTTGGCAGCAGTCGTCTGGAGTTCTCCAGAGTGAATGAGGTCAGTGATGGTATGGGAGACAGTTTTTCCGATGGTCTGGAGTGGGGTCCTCTTCAAGGGGTAGGTTTAAGCGGCTGTCTGAGAATTACTGCCTGGTACAGGTCAATCCGCCACATCACAACAGCACCCCCTTTGTCTGCAGATTTGATGGTAAGGTTGGGATTGGTACGGAAAGAGTGGAGGGCAATGCGTTGAGAAGATTCAAAGAGGGGGTAGATTCTACAGATGCTAGAAATATAGAGTGACACACACAAAATTCTGGAGGAATTTAGCAGACCAGGCAGTATCTATGGAAAGGAATAAAAGCCAACGTTTCAATCTGAGATCCTTCATCAGGACTGGAAAGGAATGGGGAAGAAGCTAGAATAAGGGGTGGGGGGCAAGTGATAGGTGAAACCAGATGAGGGGGAAGGCATGTGTGTGAGGAGGGGGTATGAAGTGAGAAGCTAGGAGGATATACAGTAGGTAAAAAAGGTAAAGGGCTGACGGAGGAATCTGATAGGACCAATAAGATATAGGAGCAGAATTAGGCCATTTGACCCATCAATTCTATTCTGCCATTTCATTACAGCTGATCCAACTTTTTTCTCAGCCCCAGTCTCCTGCCTCTTCCCCATATCCCCTCATGCCCTGACCAATCAAGAATCTATCAGCCGCTGCCTTAAATATACATGAAGACTTAGCCTCCACAGCTACCTGTAGCAAAGAATTCCACAGATTTACCACTCTCTGGCTAAAGAAATTCCTCATTTCTGTTTGAAAAGGACACCCCTCTATCCCACCATAGGAAGCATCCTCCCCACATCCATTCTATCAAGCCCTTTCACTGTTCAACAGGTTTCAATGAGGTCTCACCTCATTCTTCTGAATTCTAGTGAACAGAGGCCCAGAGAGGAGAGAATGGGAGAAAAGGAAGGAGGGGTACTAGAAGGAGGTGAACACCATTCACATTCCTCAAACAAAGCACCTGTGAATCATCTGAGAGGCTGTTACACAGGACCCACCCCTCAGTGCTCAGTAGTAGTAGGACCTCAGACTGTGGTCCATCACCACAAGGTCTTTGCAGAGATACTGCTACACCCTGAAATGCCAGTTGGCAGCATTCACTTATAGGCAAAAGTGCTTAGTGGGCTGTAAAACACCAAGTGGAATTCTTTGGAAGGATGTCTCACAGCTGGCAATCCAATACTTTCGTTATTTTTTTGGAACTCAATTCCCAGACAGCAGTGACAGATGAGCCAAGGCACAGAATAGCTTTCACCGACGATATGGGAGGAATTCAGACACACTGACACTACGGTCCTTGAGCAACACACACACACACACACACACACACAAAACGCTGGAGGGACTTAGTGGGTCAGACAGGATTTATGGGGGCGGGGTAATGGACAGTCAATGCTCTGGGCTAAGACCAGTCCACTGAACTGGACTGCTATCCTCTACATAGCATTCACAGCGCAGAAATACTTTGCCCAGTGATCCACATTCATGTTATGCTGCACAATCAGCATATGTTTCTGCTGCTTCCTCTGGCTTCAGACTCCCAAAAGCTCCATTTTCTCAATGTTCTCTAGGTAGATTAGTTCTGAACAGTGCTGATGAAGGGTCTTGGCCTGCAAAGTCAACTGTTTAATCCCCTCCTGATGTGCTGAGCTGCCCCAGCATTTTGTGTGTGTTGTTCTGAACACATCACTGGCTTTACGTTCACATTTATTCATTTAGAGATACAGAATGCTAACAGGCCATATTGGCTTAACAAGCCCACACCATCCAATTACACTTTGGTTCTGTTCCTCCTCCCACACCCCCTCACTGTGACAATGCAGGAACAGAAACACAAGGCGCCCTTCCCCATTCGATAACACATGTTAATGTTACACAGAGTCACAAAACACAGCTACTGGCCCATCAGCCTAGAGTCCACACTGACAATCAAGTGCCCATTCACACTTGCTCTAATTCTCAATTTATTTAAGTTCCGGTTGGTTTTCCCCTACCCCTTCTCTCCTCTTCCATTCCCCACTCTGGTTCCCCTCTTAACACTTCTCTTCTCCTCACCTGCCTATCACCTCCCTCTAGTGCCCCTCCTCCTTCCCTTTCTCCATGGTCCACTGTCCTCTCTAATCAAATTCCTTCTTCTTCAGCCCTTTACCTTTTCTACCTATCACCTCCCAGCTTTTCACTTCATACCCCACTCCACCCACCTATCTTCACCTCACCTGATTAAACCTATCACCTTTTAAGCTTCTACTCCTTCTCCTCCTCCTCTCAACTTCTTATTCTGGCTTTTTCCCCTCTTCCCTTCCAGACCTGATGTAGGGTCTCGACCTGAAACATTGACTTTATTCTCCTCCATAGATACTGTCTGACCTGCTGAGTTCCTCCAGCATTTTGTGTGTGGTGCTCCCCATTTACACTAACAGTTTTTCTGTTCATATTCCTCATGACCAATCATTTATCACTTCCCTGCACTAAGTCCATTTACCCAGCCTATCAAACCAGAAGTCTCTTTTCTCTACTCTTTTCTATGTAGCCTCCTGCCTGATGGGAGTGGGACTGGCATCCGTGCCAGGGGACCACCAGACTCAAAAACAGTTACTTTCCCGGAGCAGTACAGCTGATCAACACCTCCACCCACTAACCCACCCCTTCACTACTTTATCATTTCCTGTCAGTCACCTATGTACAGACACACTCCTGTGCCTAGCTCACTTTACAGACATACAATCAATGTATACAAGTTATCCTACATATTTATTGTATTATTTATTTATCTATCTTAAGTGGGTTTTTTTGTGCTGCATGGAATCCAGAGTAACAATTATTTCATTCTCCTTTACACTTGCGTACTGGATATGACATTAAACAATCTTGAATTGAATTCTGGAATTCTATTACTCTCACGATTCTGCTACCTCACTTCTGAATCATGCCCCTCGTGTCACGACACTAGAATTGGGCAATGACACCTTGACAAAAATAAATTTCTATTATCCATCTGCTAGCTGGCTTATGTATACAAGCGTACTTGCTCATTCAACGTACTGATTTCACGATTTGACATTGAACATTTTTTATTTGTACAGCTGCGAAATGCTGTACGAGTTGATTGGCAGTTACCTTAGTAAAATAACAACACATCCCTCCCCAATTAACTTTTAACACACGCTGGTTAGCTGGTATCTGGAGGTTTGCGAACATTTGAACATACTATGCAACATATTTTCGTTGTCCGTAACGCCACATCTAACAGGAAACTACACTCCTGAAACGATCATATTCCCCAACCAAAAAGCCAATTATGAAGAAAACCATTTGGGCTTGCGTGCCATTTAACTAAGAGCTGATCGCAAACTAAAAACATACATCTGATTTCTTGTTTGTTTTAAATCGTCATTAACGCATAACAGAATCTGGGAAACAATTCAACGATTGACGGACCAACACACAGACAGGCGAGAACGGCCGGCGAGCTTTACCTGAAGGTGGAAATGGCCAGGCCCCAAGCGGGTGAACATGACAAGGAGACAGGGTGCATTTTACAGGCGTACGAGGTTAAGTACCCCTTCTGGCAGGAAACCCGGCGCAACATTGTATCGAATTTGTTGCAATAAACAAACCCCGAGGTAGCGACTTCCAGCTGTTTTTGCCCGTTGTCCCTAAAAGGCCTGTGTCCAGAAAGCAGGACCGGTTCACTCTTCCTTCTCTGGTGCTGCCCGCCGCACAGCCTAGCTTCACACAGGGTACAGAAAAAGAAAATTACTTACATGCTCCGGATCGCGTTGTTATTTTGTTTTCAAAAGGACATCTGGTCATTTGTTTTATATACCTCAATGCAATATCTAAGCTTGGCTGTGAACTAAATAAAAATACACATGAAGGAGAGCGGTGGTATGTGAGTACAGGAATCGCTCTGAGACTCAGCTCACCCGCATTGTTGAACCCATTCCACACACACACACACACACACACCGGAGCATTGTGGGAGCCGCGGCCCGCCCGCCCCCTGCTGGCCTCACTGGCAATAGCGGCAGTTCGCCAGCAGTTGGCTGATACAAGAGTAATTACCGAAAACGTGCTTGCTACACCTCAAGAAAGCTTCATTCGGATCAACACGTTTGCAAAAATCTTTATTCGCCATCTCAACCAATCGCCTTCTCCTTGCCTTCGGTCCTCATAAGACCAGGAACTGATTTGGATCCCAACAATTCTATGTATTTAAAGGTGTCTCCCTTATGCCCATTATCCCACAAATCTTGCCATAATCCCCTAATATTTAACCCCACCAATCCCTCAGCTGCTGATTTGCTAAATGGAAGGTCTATATCCACAGTTAAATTTTTAACAGCCTTCTTAGCTAAATAATCAGGCTGCTCATTCCACCTCAACTACCTGCAGGGACCCACAAGAAGATTTGAATAAGAAATAAAGTTTGAAGATCTTCCAGCAGTAAATCTGGCCAACTGGTAGAAAGACCTGTTTTAAGACTAATCAAAACCGAAAAAGAATCTGAACAAATTACAACATTGCGAGGGCAAATTTCCTTCACCCATTGTAAGCTGAAAATGATGGCAACCAATTCTGCTATATATACTGATAAATGGTTAATAAGAAGTTTCTGTATTGTTACCTGTAATTTAGGCACAAAACAGCCATGCCAACATTACCAGTTAAATTATCTTTTGACCCATCAGTAAAAATGGTTAATATATCATAATAATTTTCCTTAACATATTAACGAACCAAAAGATTCTCAGACATATCACAATCCTGAGACTTCATTAAATCATGTTACCTAAAATCAACTAAAGCCATTGGCAAAAACTAAGGTAGGGTTACCAAGAAAGCTACAGTGGGACATATTGCATAATCCAGCAAACCCAAATGCCTTGTGTGACAAGAATCCAGCCACCCAAATCTAAAAACTCTCTTCATGTGAGGTTCCCAACAGTCTTCCAACATACTACCGTAAATTGAATTGAATTGACTTTATTTCTTACATCCTTCACGTACACGAAGAGTAAAAATCTTTACTTTTCCATCTAAATGTGCAATGTGCAATCATAGTAATTGATAATAATTTATAATAAATAGAACAGTCAAAGTAATATAGAGTAGACTCAAGTCAGTGTGAGTTCATCAGTCTGATGGCCTGGTGGAAGAAGCTGCCCCGGAGCCATTGGTCCTGGCTTTTAAGCTGCGGTACCGCTTCTGGATGGTGGCAGCTGGAATAGATTGTGGTTGGGATAGCTTGGGTCCCCAATGATCCTACAGGCCCTTTTTACATACGTCTTTGTAAATGTCCTGAATCATGGGAAGTTGACTTCAGGAGGGCACGGAGCGACCACTCCTCACTGAACATTGAGGGCTCCTCAGTAGCGATCGTCAAGAACACCAAATTTCTTGGTGTTCACCTAGTGGAGAATCTCACCTGGTCCCTCAACACCAGCTCCATAGCAAAGAAAGCCCAGCAGTGTCTCTACTTTCTGCAAAGGCTGAGGAAAGTCCATCTTCCACCCCCCATCCTCATCACATTCTACAGAGGTTGTATTGAGAGCATCCTGAGCAGCTGCATCACTGCCTGGTTCGGAAATTGCACCATCTCGGATCGAAAGATCCTGGAGCGGATAGTGAGGTCAGCTGAGAAGATCATCGGGTCTCTCTTCCCGCCATCACGGACATTTACACTACACGCTGCATCCGCAAAGCATACAGCATTATGAAGGACCCCACACACCCCTCATACAAACTCTTCTCCCTCTTGCCATCTGGGAAAAGGCACCAAAGCATTTGAGCTCTCTGGATGAGGTTTTGAGGTACTTGGAGACAAATGGTAAAATAAGTCAAAGTCAGCATGTTTTCTGTAAAGGGAAATCTTACATGACAAATCTGTTAGAGTTCTTCAAGGAAGTAGCAAAGGAGAGGCAGTGGATGTCATTTACTTGGATTTTTAGAAGGCATTTGATAGGGTGCCAGACATGAGTCTGCTTAACAAGATAGGGAAGGTACTGGCATGGATAGGGAGGGGAGTGGCTGACAGGAGGGAGACAGTGAGTGGGAATAAAAGGGCCCTTTTCTGGTTGGCTGCCAGTGACTACTGGTGTCCACAGGAGTCATGAATGGGACTGCTACTTTTCACATTGTTTGTCAATGATTTGGATAGTGGAATTGATGGCTTTTGGCAAAGTTTGCGAATGATGCAAAGATAGGTGGAGGGTAGGCAGTGCTGAGGAAGCAATGTAATTGCAGTAGGACCTAGACAAATTGGAAGAATTGGCAAAAATGTGGTGGATGGAGTACAGTTTTGGGAAGTGCATAACAATGATTTTGGTAAAAGGACTATTATCTAAATAGGGAGAAAATTCAAACATCAGAGGTTCAGAGGCACTTGGGAGTCCTTGTGCAAGACTCCCAGAAGGTTGAGTTTTGTGGTAAAGACAAATGCAATGTTGGCATTTATTTCAAGGGGAAGAGAATATAAAAACAAGGAGATAATGCTGAGCCTTTATAAGAGGTATGGGGAAGAGTGGGATCCAGGATCAGTCATGATGGGACAGTGGAGCAGTCCTTATGGGATGAATGGCCTCATTCTGCTCCTATGTCTTATGATCTAATCGTCTCAGAGACTGCAGAGCACCGAAGCACCCAAACGTTCTCCTAACTTCCAACTCACCTTGATGTTTCAATTTTCCTAGTCGTTTTACTCGTCGAACAATGGAAGCTTTAATCGACGAGATGGAGTCGAACATTGGTTCGCGCTCCATCTCACAGCCTGCCCACCCTGAGGTTTGCACACACTGCCTTTGCCTCCTGGAATCCTCTCAGAGACTGCGGAGCACTAGAACAACAAATCACAGGCTCCAATTGTTCCAGAATCACATCCAAGACAAAAACAAACATAAAAGACATGAAAGAAGTGAAATATACAGTATGGTTTCATGACTTATCCAGAAGATGTTGACCAAAGGAGCATTGCACGCCGGTGCCATCTTGACCTTGGTCTGTGGTAATGGTTTGATTGTAAAAGAATTCTTAGGTATTTCCCATCTTGTATGTCTTAATGATAGGAGGGGTATGAGATTTAACGTTCATAATAGTTCTGAACTGCTGTAGACTAATTTCAAACATTCTGGCTGAAGTGAGTGTGTGGGGTGTTATGGCTGATGAAACATTGAGGAGTGATCATTTGTCTATATCAGTGGTTCCCAACGTGGGGCGTATGCCCCACAGGGGGGTAATTTGATTTTTAAGGGGGGCAATTCGAGAATGAGTTATTAACAGTGAATTTTTTCTAGGAAGTCTGTGTGAGTATGAGTGTGTGTGCGAGTTAATACATATATGTATATACAGTATGCATACATAAAAATACTTGTGTGTATGTACATGTGTAATTGCGTATGTACTGTATATATAGTGTATCACCATCATTACAAACATCAAATGGCTCTCATAATTAAGTTAATGAATTGACTGATGTAGGAAGGAACGAATGAACAAGTCCAAACGCGTAAGAAACTCGTACGAGGTCGCGCCAATGCTGCTTTTTGCAGTAGCTTTCGGTTCTTGGTGATGTGAAGGTGTGTACATTGCGTCATCTCTTTTAAACGGTGTATCTGTCTTTGTATGCTGTAGAAACGAATCGGCATTGTTTTATTTATTTATTATTATTATTTTAATATCACTTAATGTTCTTTTTTTTACAATTTCTTAGTAATTTCTTCCTCAGAACTTTAACAGTCCTTTGGTTCTTTTATTTTTCTCTTTCATGAATGCCATGTTCTTTAAAAGCTTGTTTAAACCAAGTTAATGGTCTTTTAGGCTTCCTCCAGGTGAATAGGAGTTCACTTTTTGAATAATAAGAATTATATATCACCACAGGGGGCATCAGGATTTTAGAGGTGATTAGGTGGGACATGGCCAAAAAAAGGTTGGGAACCACTGGTCTATATTTATAGGCTTGGGTTTGGATTTATATAGGGGACAGAAGACCACTTTTAGGAGGTGGAATTTTGGTAAAGTAAATTGGGAGAAGTTTAAAGTTTTATGTGATGAATGTCTGACAAGGCTGAACATTGAGGATGATATGGAATTTTGTTTTGAAAGATTATGTCATATTATTCATCAAACTGTGTAGGAAGTGATTCCTTTAAAAAGGGCACTAATAGGAGAAAGGCTGTTGCTTGGTGGACTAATGAGTGTTCAGAGGCAACTAGGAAGATAAATAAGGCATTTAGGAAAGTTAAGATGTATCATTCTCCAAGTGACCTTATTAAGTATAAAGGTGCACAGGCCATGGTGAGGAAAGCAGTGAAGATTGTGGAAAAGGTTTACTGGAGGTTATATTGTGATAGTATTGGAAGGGGTGTTAAACTTGGAGATGTTTGGGGAATGACTAAGAAAAAGGGGATCATTCATAGGGATAATAACATTACAGTATTGATTAAAGAAGGTTATATGAAAGTTACTGAAATAGAGTAGGTTAAGTTACAGGCTGGTCATTTGCTGCAATTCATAATCAAGATAATTTAAGTGAAGAGGTTAAACAAAGAGGAACAGGTAAGGTCCTAAGTGAATATCCTGATGTGTTGGAAACCAGCTGTTAGCAATGATAGTATTAGTGAGTTTTCTTTCTGTGAATTTAAGAAGACTATTAATAGAGCAGGTCAGACTTCTCCAGGAAAGAATGATATGTTATTGTATATTTAAACTGACAACTTTCTTGAGAAAATATTAAAATTTTTGAATCATATTTGGAGGTTAGGCCATCTCCCCTTCTCATGGAAAATGACAGTACTAGTACCTATTCTATAATCTGGGAATCCTCCCCCCCCCCCCCCCCCATTGGATCCTTCTAGATATAGACCAATATCATTAACATCTCATTTGTGTAAACTTATGGAACTTATGGTGATAGAGCATTTCAATTATATTTTGGAAAAGAAAGGTGATATAGCGTTTTATCAGAGCGGATTTCGGAGGGGTAGAATGACTGGATTCAGTTTTATGTTTGGAAAATGATATTAGGAAAGCACAGGTAAATAAAGAAATTGTAATAGCTGTATGTTTTTACATTGAAAAAGCATATGATATGTTAAGAAAGGAAGGTCTTTTGATTAAATCGGGGAAATTAGGAGTAAGAGGAAGGCTATGTAATTTTTTTCCGAGTTTTTTTTTATTTGGACAGTAAGGGTAGGTTAAGGTATATTCAGGCTTCTATGAGATAGAGAATGGGACCTCACAAGGCAGCCCTTTATTGTTTAATATTATGATTAAAATATTTTCTTCAAGATATGTACTGGGGTGGTTAAATCACTTTTTGCAGTTGATGGAGCTTTTTGGATCAGAGGTAGAAATTTCAATTTAACTGTATGTAGGATGCATTTCACAATTAATAAGGTCGAACAGTGGGCAGACAGACGGGGATTGAAGCTTTCAGTAGCTAAAGCACAAGTAATGTGTTTTACAAAGAGGATCAATTGACCTGCACTTAATTATGTGGTCAAACTCTTGAAGAAGTGTCAGTGGTGAGATTTTTCAGCATGTGGCTAAATAATAAGCTGACATAGAAGCACTATATCAGTAAAATAATTGATAAATGTAAAGGAGTATTAAATATTCACAGGAGCCCATGTGGGTATTCTTGTAGTGTTACAGGAAAAGCTCTGTTGACCATTTATATTTATTTAATTAGATCTGTGCTTGATTGTGGCTGTGTGGCTTATGAATCAGCTTCATCTTCAAATTTAAAATGTTTGGATGACTATAGCTTTATGATGTACTGTGCTGCAGTAAGTTCGTCTTCTGTTACAGCTTAACTGCTTGAAATAGGACAATTATCCTTACAGTTGCAGAAGTTGATGTTAACATATTGGATTAATTTGAGGCGGCAAAGAAATGATTATCTGCTTCAATTAATCCACCATTGTCCTTGTACCAAAAAAGACCAAGATAACATGCCTGGCATACTGTCACACTCACCTCAATAATAAGCAAATGTTTTGAGAGGCTGGTCAAGGATTACATCTGCAGCCTGCTACCACCCAAACTGGACCCCCTACAATTTGCCTACTGACACCACCGATTGACAGACGATGCAACAGCCACTGCTCTATATACTGCCCTTATAGATCTGGAGAACAAAGATGCTTACATGAGAATGCTGTTCTTGCTCTACAGTTCAGCATTCAACACCATAGTTCCATCCAGGCTCTACAAGAAGCTCAGAGACCTCGGCCCTGACCCTACCTTGTGCAGCCAGATCCTGGACTTACTGTCAGACAGCCAGCAGGTTGTAAGAGTGGGTTCCCTCACCTCCACCCCTCTGACTCTCAACACAGGAGCCCCTCAGGGCTGCGTACTGAGTGCCCTCCTTTACTCCCTGTATACCCATGACTGTATCGCTACCCACAGCTCTAATCTGCTAATTAAGTTTGCCGACAACACTACTTTGATTGGCCTTGTCTCAAACAATAACGAGGTGGCCTACAGGGAAGAAGTCATCTCTCTGACACAGTGGTGTCAAGAAAACAACCTCTCCATCAATGTCACAAAACTAAGGAGCTGGTTGTGGATTACAGGAGGAATGGAGATGGGCTAATCCCTATTGACATCAACAGATCTGGGGTTGAGAGGGTAAACAGTCCAAGTCAGGATGCTTTCATTTGTGCCCCAAATCCTAAGAAAGTTCTTAGGATTTGGGGGCCCATACCAAACTTCTTCAACCGTCTTAGGTGAAGGGGGCGCTGTTGTGCCTTTTTCACCACACAGCTGGTGTGTACAGACCACGTTAGGTCCTCGGTGATGTGGATGCCGAGGAACTTGAAGCTGTTTGCCCTGTCAACCCCAGATCCATTGATGTCAATAGGGGTTTAGTCCATCTCTATTCCTCCTGTAATCCACACCCAGCTCCTTAGTTTTGTGACATTGACGGAGAGGTTGTTTTCTTGACACCACTGTGTCAGAGAGATGACTTCTTCCCTGTAGGCCACCTTGTTATTGTTTGAGACAAGGCCAATCAAAGTAGTGTAATATCAATGACGCTCACTCCTACTCCCTGACACTCATGGACCTCTGGCACACTGCTGGTCTCTTCCACAGTGAAGGTAGATGCCAAGTATCTATTACGTTCATCTGCCATTTCTTGATCCCCCCAATACTAGCTCAACAGCATCATTTTCCAGTGTCCAATATCAACCCTCACCTCCCTTTTACCCTTTACATAACTGAAAGAACTTTTGGATTCCGGGAGACAGAGGCGGTGTGCGTGAACCTCATGAGATGCAGGCTGCGGGATGGGGCACAAGCTGATGTTTGACTCCATTTCACTGATTGAAGCTTCCATTGTGTGCCGATTAAAGCAACAAGGGAGTTTGAAGCATCAAGGCGAGTGCAGAGGGTGAGAGCTGGCTACCTGTCCTTTGATAGCTCCACTACAGGAGAAGAGGAGCCTGCTGCTGTCCCAGGAGAGTGCTGCCCTGATTTTCTGCGTTTTAGATGTGGACTTGGACTATAGACGTTTTTTCAGTCTTATAGTTTTTTATAGTCTGTGCTTTCCCCCCGATCTTTCTCATTTTCTTTGCATGGGGAGGGGGATTTGGGGTCAATGTGCCTGTTCTGGTTTTGTTTGTTTTTCTGTGTGGGGAGTGGGTTTTTGGGGGTTTGATGATCGTGCTGCCTTTCTTTGCTTTCTTGGTTTCATGGATGCCCAGAGAAGAATTATTTCAGAGTTGTATACTTTGATAATAAATGAACTTTTGAACCTTTGAACCTTACCATCATTCCACGAACAACCCCACAGTGAACTATGTGCATTAAAATCCTTAGCGAGCTAGAGCTGCATATACTTTCTAACAAACCAATTGAAAGCTTTCCAAAGGGGTTGTAAAAATTAACCATTTTAATACTCCTAGCTGTTGAATCAAATGTTTCTATTACAAGTGCTTCATACACTTCATTGACATCCGCAATTCTATATCCTATCCATTTACTCATAAAACTGACAACACTACCCCCTCACCAACTAACCTAATTACAATATAATGCTGCAAAGAAAAACTTAAATGTGGTAACAACCAGGTTTCCCTAATACACATAACATGGGAAGGATTTGACAAATCAGAAATAAACTTCCTAAAGTCTTGACTATTAAAAACCAGGCTTCTTGCATTCCACTGCAGTATTCTTAATCCCATTATGTATCTTCATAAGAAGACTAAGATACAGGTACCCCACCCATTAGAGCCTCACTTACACCCTTCCACATAACACCAGTTATACCAAGATACTTTTCAGCAGCTTTCACCATAATTTTTAATTTTCTCAGTATGACTAGATGTCTGAGCAGTAGAATTCACCACATCCATTATAAACAACACAAACTATCAACTAGTAAAGTATCTTTAGTAAGAGAACTGTGATGATGACATATATCCACTGACTTCACAGTCTGTCCTCTTGACTGGTAATACTTAATTAACATTTGATTTAACTTTTTGCAAGACCTCTGCATAAGACACACCTAACTGTACTTTAACCCATTGAACTTTGGCTTCCTTCTTAAGCACTTCATATCCTCTATAAGCTGTCCTATGTTCTCCTCCACAATTATAACATTTAAACTTTACGCCTTCTTCACAATCTTCATACTTATGTTCTCCAGCACACTTACTGTACCTTAGCTTCCTGCGACAAATTGCCGAAAAAATGCCCAAATCTCTGTCGATTATAACATCCAAGCAGAGGAGAAATGTAAGCTCGTACATTATAACTAATATACTCAAAACTAACTTCATCAGGGAGCTTCACCTCATCAAAATAAATCAATACAGATAAATTATTCATTGTTTCCTCATTTCTAACTACTTGCAATCTCCTTACTTCCTTAACCTTGTCTCCTTATAAATGAGATTTAACTGTTCTATTGAAATCCCCACTGGAACACCCGTTATAATACCCCTAATACCTCTATTTTCATTAGGCAACATAGATACTGTATTTTTGCCAAGCAAGATCTTTAAATGTAATGTCTTCTTGTACTGTTTCTTATCCTTACAAATGGTTAACACATCACCTCCTCTTAAAGTACGAGCACAATCTATATTCCCTATTAGCAGATTTCAACCCTAGTTAATTTAATGGGATTGATGGAAGAAGACTATTCTGGGTCAAATGTAAAAGATACCTTAAAATCTTCCTTCCTTTTTTTCAAGAAATCCACTCTTCCTCTCCATCACTTGAAATAACTCCAACATTATGTTTCTTTTTCCGTTTTCCAGATCTAGATTGAACTTCATTTCAACAACCTCCCGCCAACCCGCACTCACCCGAACCCTTCATTTTCAGTTCCTTTTCCAGATCCTCCCCACCACCTGAACCTGCACGATTTCCAAACACACCCACACCGTTTACAGTACAACTACAGCAGTAACCTCAAAAAGGGGCAACCTCTCACCTCCCAGCTTCTCACTTCTTCGGCACACCTGTACAGCTGCTTGTTAATGCAATGATCTAAATAGCCAATCAACTGGCAGCAACTTAATGTGTAAAAACATGCAGACATGGTCAAGAGTTCAATAGTTTTTCCAACCAAAATGAGGGAAGAAATGCAGCCCAATTCACTTTGACCATGGAATGATTGTTGGTGCCAGATGGGGTAGTTTGAGTATCTCAGAAACTGCTGACTCCTGGGATTTAAACACACAATAGTCTCTAGAGTTTAAAGAGAATTGTGCAAAAAACAAAAAGAAAATCCAGTGAGCGACAGCTCTGTGGATGAAAGTGCCTTGTTAATGAGAGAGGTCAGAGGAAATGGCCAGACTGGTTCAAGCCTACAGGAAGGTGACAGTAACTCAAAAAGACATACATTACAAAGATGACTTGCAGAAGAGCATCTCTGAAAGCACAGCATACCAAATCTTGAAGTGAATGGGCTACAGCAGCAAAAAACCACACTGGGTTCCACTCCTGTACCTAATAAAGTGGCCACTGAGTGTAGTTCAACAGATTTCTGAATATTGAAGTAGATAGATAGAAAGATACTTTATTGATCCTAAAGGAAATTACAGTGTCACGGTAACATTACAAGAACACAGATATAAATATTAAAAGAGAAGTAGAAAGAATAAAAAAAAAGGTTGACTCATTATAGAGCCTAATGGCCAAGGGAAAGAATGACCTCATATAGTGTTCTTTGGAGCAGTGCATTTGTCTTGGTCTATTACTAAAAGTAATCCTTTGTTCAGCCAAGGAGTCATTCAGAGGGCGAGAAATGTTGTTCAGAATTGTCAGGATTTTCTGTAGGGTCCTTTGTTCTACCACAGCCTTCAGTGTGTCCAGTTTGACTCCTATAACAGAGCCAGCCTTTCTAATCAGTTTATTGAGCCTGTTGGCATCACCCATGTTGATGCCACTGCCCCAGCACACCACCGCATTGCGTGTTCTACCACAGACTGGTAGAACATGTGAAGGAGAGGCCTGCATATTCCAAAGGATCTCAGTCTCCTTAGGAAGTTGAGGTGACTCTGGCCCTTCTTGTAAACAGCCTCTGTGTTGGTGCTCCACTCAAGTCAATCATCCAGGTGCACCCCAGGTCCTCGAAGGCCCTCACCATCAACAGTAACAGGGAGTAATGCAGGCTTGGTCTTCCTAAAGTCCATTATCATCTCCTTTGTCTTACCAATGTTGAGTTCCAGATGATTCAGCTTGCACCATTTGACAAAGTCCTCCACCAGTGCCCTGTGTTCATCCTTCCCTCCTCTGTCTATACACCCAACTATTGCTGAGTTATCAGAGAATTTCTGCAGATAACTTGACTGTGTTGAATCTAAAGTTCGAGGTATATAGAGTAAACATGAAGGGAACCAATACAGTGCTGCTTATTGCCATGTCTGACACACAGCTCTGGAGCTGCACAAACTATGATCTGCCAGTCAGACAGTTAACAATGCAAGTGTCAACCTGCACTGAATGGAGCTTTTCCCCCAGCAATGAGGGCTGTATAGTATACTGAAGGCACTTAAGAAATCAAAAAACATGATCCTCACAAAGCTGCCCTGCTAATCTAAATGGGAGTAGGCTCTGTTCAGCAGGTAGATGACAGCATTGTTGACTCCAGGGATTCGAGGGCTGATTTGACCAGGAGCTGGAAGTGAGCCAGTACCAGCTTCTCTACGGTCTTCATGATGTGTGAGTTCAGGGCCACTGGATGGTAGTCATTCAAGACTTTTGGTTGACCATTCTTGGATACTAGGCCCACACATGATGTTTTCTACACAGTCAGGACCTTTTCCAGGCTGAGACTCAGATTGAAAATGTGCTGGAGAACTCCACACAGTTGCTCAGCACACTCCTTCAGGACCTTGGGGTTCACACCATCCAGTCCCAATACTTTGCCATGTCTGAGTTTCCCTAGAGCCCTTCTCATCTGCTCAATAGTGAAGGTGAGTCCACGATGACTGGGGAATTGGTTGGTGGAAGGTGGGGGCTGGGGGAGGTAAAGTTCGGGACGATAGGAGTTGGTATATGTTGTGGATGGTAGGTGCGGGGCAAGGAAGGGATGTAGAGAGTGGTAGCCTGTGTTGCTCATCCACATGTTGAGTTCAAGGAGTAAGGATGGAAGTGGGGAGACGTTGGTGCTGAGGGAACACTGGGTGCCTCTGCACCTGGTCTGGAGTGCTGAAAGGGGTGAGAACAGGAGGGCAATTGTCAAACCTATTGAAGTATTGGTTTTATTCATTAGCCCATTCAAGGTTGCATTCTGAGGCTCTACAACTAGGCTGATTGAAGCCATTGATGTTCTTCATGCCTCTCCACACCTCCCATGTGCTACTTTGCCCAAGCTTGTTCTTCAGCTCTCTCATACTCCTCCTTAGCCACCTCGATCTTCTCCCTTAGCTCCCTTTACATGTTTCAATTCCTCCCTGTCTCCTGATCTAAAGGCTCTCTTTTTGTGGTTGAGAAGAGCCTTTAGATCACTGGTGACCCATGGTTTGTTGTTAGGGAAACAACGAACCTTGATGGCACTACAGTGTCTGCACAGAAGTAAACAAGGGATACGGAGATTGGTCAGGAAAATGGTGTGTCCCTAGATCAGACTTAGACTTATTGAATGGTGGTGCATGTTTGAGGGACTGAACTACTTCTTTTGGCCCCTCCTTATGTTACCTCAAAACACTCTACAACTCGTGTTCTCAACATTTATTGCTTATTTATTTATTTATTTATTTATTATTCTTTCCTTTTTGTATCTGTACAGCTTGTTGTCTTTTGCACATTGGTTGTTTGTCGATCTCTGGCGTGCAAGGTTCTCATTGATTCTATGGTGTTTCTTTCTACTTACTACGAATGAGCAAAAGAAAATGAATCTCAGGGTTGTATATGGTGACATACTGTATATATACATTGATAATAAATTTACTTCAAACTTCAAACTATTTTGAAGGAGAATGGAGGAGTTGTCTACAGAGTCCTCAGTCAGCAATTAGTATCATGGACTATGTTTTCATTATCACTTTGTTGTTTGTGGAAGATTACTGTGTAAATTGGCTGTTGCACAAGTATTTCAATAGCTGATAAGAGTTTAGAGATATCCATTAAGAGATGTGAAAAGTGCTTTTTAAATGCAACTCTTTCGTTAATTTGTTTACGAACTCATTAATACTTTTATTATATGTACTTAAAATATTAAAACATATTTCAGCATTCATTGGGACATCGGAAAGCAGAAAACTGAAGGTGCTAGAAATCAAATACAAAGAGAAAAGTTTGGAAACCCCTTGCTAATGGAACAGCATTTGACAGAGTATGGTCAGATTCAGATTTACTTTATTTATCATAAATACGGTACATCAAAAGAGCCAGTGAAAAGCATTGTTTGTATGAACAACCAACACAACTTAAGGATGTGCTGGGGGCAGCCCACAAGCATCGTCACACATTCCAGTGGCAACTTACTATTGTTACGTACCCCGTAACTGGGTCACTTACCAGCAAAGATAGAGAGGTCCGTTGAAGTCTGATGGTACTATTTTTAACAGTATTTATTGATAGAAATACACAAAAATAATATCAATGCAAACACACAGATAATATACGTCATCAATACTAAATCTAAAAGCGCGGGTATAATAATAATCAATAAGAAATAAGCTGTATCGTTGTCTCGGGGATAATGAATTGTCTGATGGACATATATAGTTCGTTCAGTTCATACAGGCTGACGCCGTTGGGGACCCTGTGTGGCAATTGTTGGAGAGAGAGAGAGACGGGTTAAAACTTGCCCATTCCGTTTATGATGTCAATCCTTCGAGAGTCGTTGAGAGTTGAGTTCCCCGTTATTAGCTAAAAACTGTTTTTCTGTGGCAAAGGTCACCGATTCTGGGCAAATGGAAGCGGATGCATGTGGCCTTCCACCGGCTTTTGCTATTACGGGATCGCTAGCATTTCTTCTGGTGTGTCTGAGGGGCTGTTCCCACAGACCCTCTTTTTATCCTGACTCACAGGGTCTCAGGTGTCAATCAGGTTGGGGATGATGCAATCCCTCCACCAACCTCCTCCTTGGTTCATTGCCTGGGGCTTTGATTGCATTGTCCAGGATGCAATACACAAGTCCGTCTCCAAGAGACAATAGCTGGTATCAATGGGTCCGCCTTTCGGAGGCCAGGACACATTCTAACCCTTTTGTGGATTCTGCATGTCTTTCTCTCATTTCCTGTGTCTCCTGAATTGACTCAATAGTGATCTTGCGATTCTCACAAAGGAGGGGGCTACCCTCGCACCCTTCGGCCCCTCAGAGCTGTGGTACATTCATAACACCCCCTTTCTTCAAAGCGTTTTCACCACTGGTGAAAACGAAGTAGTACAGAGTCTTACAGGATTTTAGAATCTAACACAATACAAAAGCTTTTCTTTTACAGAGTAATACAGTTATACATTCAATTCAGTATCTAGATGGTTACCGATTACAATTGTCACTTCCTTTAATATCTTAACATCGTGTACCCTACTAAAGTCTTGTAGCATCAGACTCCAATTGAATAACCACCTATTTTAAGGTCTTATTTTTCTTTAGCCAACAAAACTAAAGAGTTGTGATCTTAAGCTTACGGGTATACTACAACAGTTCATGCAAATACTAATCTTTAGGTTGCTTTCAAACTTAACAGGCAGGCTTCCATGGGGGTTGTCTTTTATTATTCACAGGCTTTGTCGAAATCCCTTAAAACCGGTTTCTGCTATTTAAAAATGGCGTCCCCATTAACCCTTGTCTCTTTTCCGGTTAGTTCCCACGTGAGGAGCTCGGGTAACCTGGCAAAATAGGCTTTTGCCCGCTTCTTTCATAGGAGTTATTTTATCAATACTGTGTCCCAAACTTAGACCATCTTCTGAATTTCCACCCAATTCTTTAATTTTACGCAAGTTGCTAGCTTTCTCTTCAGGACCCTTCAGGCTATTAGTTTTCAGTTCGAACTCTTTGTTCAAGCAGCATTTCAAATTCTGCCTTTTCACACCACACTCTGGAATAACAATAGCATGGGGGGCCCCGTCATCTTCCAACTCAACCTGTAAGCAATCCGCGGGTTTTAAATTTTTTCATGCGATTTGGGAACTACATATTTCCCGTTTTCTTCAATGATAATATTCATCTCCCCACGTTTGATCTCCGCATTAACTTTTAACACACCTTCGAGCACAAACACCTGGGAACTCTCACTTCCCTCTATTACCAAGGTTAACCCTTTCTTCACTGAACCAAGTCTATCTGACCCACAAGGACTGCATTCCTTTTCAACTGAATCAAATACCTCAGACTTTTTCTGAGCTCCATTACTAGGTTCAGTACCATGTGCATCCACATCTTGGACACACTCAAACGGGACATTTGCCTCTTCCAGGCTTTCAATACCCGTACCCGGTCCAAATTCTAAATTCCCCTGATTCTCCCAGCTGCTCTCTGGGCAACTGCCTTCTGGAGAAAATTCAACCCCACGGGCTGCAACAACCTCATCTGCCAACCCAGCAGACTTCTTCAAGGTAATGGCATCCTTTTCATCTAGGACTGCCCTCGTTTCATTATCGGGAACACCTTTAGAATTTCCAACTTCTTCAAACAGTTCTGCCAAACCAGACAGATCATCCATGTCCACCTCTGGACCTTTTAACAGCTTTACCTGTTTCTCATCTCCATTTCGTGCCTCTAGAACTTTTCTCCTCGCTAAGGGCAGGTCTGTCTCCTCTCCCTTACTCTCTTTCACTTTACTACCCTCTGTTTTACCACCCTCCAAACCCTCATGGTGCAGAGTCGGTAAAAACATCTCGGCCAAATCGATACTGGCCAGATTTAAACTGCTCTCGTTCTCAGCTGCCTTTCTCGACATGCTGCGAGTGACCGCGCATGCGGGATAGATCTTGGAATCTAGGGGCGGAGCCTCAACACTCACAGGCTGTTTTGTCAGCGTCATTGCCGACCAAACCTTACCACCGGCTAAATCATTACCCAGAAGGACGTCCGCGTCAGTTCTCGGGAATTCTGATCGCACCCCCATTTCAACTGGTCCAGAGACTAGCTCACAATTCAGAATGATCTTATGCAAGGGCACCATTTCCGTCCCTTTGCCTATTCCTTTCACAGCTACCATTCCTGTCTTGCGACCAAAATCTAGTACCTTACTGCTAATCAATGACAGTTCAGCGCCCGTGTCTCTCCAGATCCGTACTGGAACTGGGGTGCCTCCCTCCCTCACAGACACGGTTCCGTTTGACATACAAGTCTCAGACCCTTCTTGTACTCTGTCTACCCGGGGCTCTCTTGTCGATTTACTGATTACCACGGCACATCCAATAGGGACTGCTGCTTTCCCTTTTCCTGTTTCTTTCCTCTGAGCAAAGCACCTAGATGCAATATGCCCCCCCTTTCCACAATTAAAACAGGTCAAGCCCGGAAATCTCTGGCCGTCTTGCCTTTCCCCCTCAATCTTACCACTAGCTCCCGGCGGGACCTCTGCCTCAGCCGGCAGGCTTTCTCGATTGTTCCCACGGTCTCTCTGGGAACTTTTATTTGAGGAAAACTTTGTCTTGTGGGTTAGGGCATATTCATCTGCGAACCTAGCAAATTCTGAGATGGATTTAGTCGGCTTCTCATTCAAATACATCCGGATATCCTCCGAAACACAACCTTTAAATTCCTCAATCAGAATTAACTCCCTGAGACGCCAATAATCCTCATCCACTATTTCTGCTGTGCACCAACGGTCCAAGAGCACACCCATCTCATAGGCAAACTCGGTATACGTCTGATTCCACCCTTTCTTTAAATTTCTGAACTTTTGTCTATACGCTTCAGGTACTAGCTCATAACTCCGGAGAATGGCCGCCTTTACTTTGTCATAACTCTCCTCCTCTTCCTCCTCCATGGACAATGCCGTATATGCCCGCTGTGCCTTCCCTTTTAACACACTTTGTGACAACGCCACCCACTGATCTCTGGGCCACTTCTGATTCACTGCCACCTTTTCAAAAAGCAAGAAATAACTATCAACATCCGTCTCCTCGAATGGAGGTACTAACCTCAACTCCCGACTAACATTAAACCACTCCTCTCGGTCTGACCCCTGAACTCATTGCTCTTGCCTTAACTTCTCCATCTCCAAGGCATGTTTCCTCTGTTTCTCTGCCTCCCTCTCCTTCTCGGCCCTTTCCTTCTCTTTTTCAGCTGCTTCCAGCTGTTTTAACTGAATTTCGTGCTCTCTTTGTTTCTCAGCTCTTTCCTGCTCCCGTTTTACCTCTAACTCCTTTAGCTGGAGCGCATGCTCCCTTTCTCTCTCGGCCCTTTCTTTCTCCTTCTCAGCTGCTTTAACTTAATTGCATGTTCCAACCTTAATTTCTCCAACTCTAACTGAGCCATCCCACTAGCTGGTACCTTTTCAGGATATTTTCCAATACCTCAGCTGTAAACACATTCTTCCCAATATAATACTGAGTTATTACCTTTCGCACCTCCCGCTTTTTCATTGACAACCTCACCTCTGCGAGGTTTAACCCCTTCGCCAAATTTATCAATTTGGTGGCCGCCTCTAGCGCCTCCAGAGTCGAGTTTTCTATAAATTCACCCACGTCCATCTTTGCTGGTTTCCCGTCTGGCTACCCGCGTAACCAGATCCAAGTTCGGACTTACAAACCCGATTCACTGGCTCCCCAATTTGGTATCAAATCTCGAGACGAGAACCCCAATTGTTACGTACCCCATAACTGGGTCACTTACCAGCAAAGATAGAGAGGTCTGTTAAGTCTGATGTTACTATTTTTAACAGTATTTATTGATAGAAATACACAAAAATAATATCAATGCAAACACACAGATAATATACATCGTCAATACTAAATCTAAAAGCGCGGGTATAATAATAATCAATAAGAAATAAGCTGTATCGTTGTCTCGGGGATAATGAATTGTCTGATGGAAATATATAGTTCGTTCAATTCATACAGGCTGCCGCCGTTGGGGACCCTGTGTGACAATTGTTGGAGAGAGAGAGAGACAGGTTAAAACTTGCCCATTCTGTTTATGATGTCAATCCTTCGAGAGTCGTTGAGAGTTGAGTTCCCCGTTGTTAGCTAAAAACCGTTTTTCCATGGCAAAGGTCACCGATTCCGGGCAAATGGAAGCAGACGCACGTGGCCTTCCACCAGCTTTCGCTATTACGGGATCACTAGCGTTTCTTCTGGTGCGTCGGAGGGGCTGTTCCCACAGACCCTCTTTTTATCCTGACTCACAGGGTCTCAGGTGTCAATCAGGTTGGGGATGATGCAATCCCTCCACCAACCTCCTCCTTGGTTCATTGCCTGGGGCTTTGATTGCATCGTCCAGGATGCAATACACAAGTCCGTCTCCAGGAGACAATAGCCGGTATCAATGGGTCCGCCTTTCGGAGGCCAGGACACATTCTAACCCTTTTGTGGATTCTGCATGTCTTTCTCTCATTTCCTGTGTCTCCTGAATTGACTCAATAGTGATCTTGCGATTCTCACAAAGGAGGGGGCTACCCCCGCACCCTTCGGCCCCTCAGAGCTGTGGTACATTCATAACACTTTCTTACTAAAGCCCATCACCCCTACTGTGGCGTAGACCGCCAACAGCAGCTCACCAGAGTTCTCTGTCCTAGGCCAGTCTTTCAATTGTCCCCAGGTTTAGCCCATCAAAAATCCTTCCTCTCCCGGGGATGAGGTCTTTGGAGTTCTACAAACATGAGGAAATCTGCAGATGCTGGAAATTCAAACAACAACACACACAAAATGCTGGTGGAACACAGCAGGTCAGGCAGCATCTATAGGGAGAAGCGCTGTCAATGTTTCAGGCCGAGACCCTTCGTTAGGACTAACCAAAAGTAAAGATAGTAAGAGATTTGAAAGTAGTGGGGGGAGGGGGAAATGCAAAATGATAGGAGAAGACCGGAGGGGGTGGGATGAAGCTAAGAGCTGGAAAGGTGATTGGTGAAAGTGATACAGAGCTGGAGAAGGGAAAGGATCATGGGACGTGAGGCCTCGGGAGAAAGAAAGGGGGGGGGTGGGGAACACCAGAGGGAGATAGAGAACAGGCAAACAACTAAATATGTCAGGGATGGGGTAAGAAGGGGAGGAGGGGCATTAACGGAAATTAGAGAAGTCAATGTTCATGCCATCAGGTTGGAGGCTACCCAGCCGGTATATAAGGTGTTGTTCCTCCAACCTGAGTTTGGATTCATTTTGACAATAGGGGAGACCATGGATAGACATATCAGAATGGGAATGGGACGTGGAATTAAAATGTGTGGCCACTGGGAGATCCTGCTGCCCTAACCCTTGACAATAAGTACTCCTGTTTGAGTACTGTTGTGGGGGAGCAACCTACCTGGGGGAAGCAGCAGTGGCCGTGCCTCTGGCACAGAGTCCGGTCCTGTTGTTCAGAAGGGTAGGGAAAAGAAGAGGAAGGCAGCAGTGATAGGGGACTCTATAGGGGTCAGACAGGCGATTCTGTGGATGCAGGAAAGAAACTCGGATGGTAGTTTGCCTCCCAGCTGCCAGGGACCGGGATGTTTACTTATTTACTTATTGAGATACAGCCACTCCGGAGTTTGATTGATATCTTTTATCAATTATGGTATGGTTTGCACTGTTGTAACTATATGTTAACTATAACTATATGTAACTATGTGGTTTTGTGTAAGTCTTGTAGCTTTAGTTTTTGGTGTGTTGGGTGGTAGAGTTGGTCTCCTGACTTGGTGTGTCTGGGTAGTCTTGTTTTGTCTGGTGGGTTTGGAGCTCCTTTCCAGGGAACGCGCTAAGATGGTAGCGCGTTATTAATACGCAGCAGCCTCTCCGGACTCTGGATTTGGGCATTACCAAACGTTATGTGGATCTTCTGGTGTAGTCTGTTTTGTTGTGTGCTTTTGTGATATCATTCTGGAGAACGTTGTCTCATTTTTTAACTGAATTGCATTTGTGTTTTCTAAATGACAATAAACTGAAACTGAACTGAACTGAACTGAAATGAAATACAATGTTGGAAAATGTATGGTCACGCACTTTGGTAGAAGAAATAAATGTGCAGACTATTTTCTAAATGGGTAGAAAATCCAGGAATCTGAGATGCAGAGGGACTTGGGAGCCTTGTGTAGAATACTGTACCCTGAAGGTTAACTTGCAGGTTGAGTTGGTGGTGACGAAGGCAAATGCCATGTTAGTATTCATTTCAAGAGGTCCATAATACAAGAGCAAGGATGTGATGTTGAGGCTTCATAAAGCACTGGCGAGGCCTCACCTTGAGTATTGTGAACAGTTTTGGGTTCCCAATTTAAGAAAAGATGTGCTGGCATTGAAGAGGGTCAAGAAGCGGTTCATAAGGATGATTCCAGGATTGAAAGGGTTATCATACGAGGAACGTTTGATGGCTCTGGGTCTGTACTTGCTGGAATTCAGAAGGATGAGAGGGTATCTCATAAGCTGCTTCCCATGGTCGGACAGTCCAGGACAAGAGGGCACAGCCTCAAGAAAGAGGGGCGGCCTTTTGAAGCAGAGATGCGGAGGAATATTTTTAGCCAAAGGGTGGTGAATTTGTGGAATTTGTTGCCACATGCAGCTGTGGAGGCCAGGTCGTTGGGTGTATTTAAGCCAGAGATTGATAGGTTCTTGATTGGACATGGCATCAAAGGTTGCGGGGAGAAGGCCAGGAACTGGGGTTGAGGAGGAGATAGAAAAAAGGATCAGCCATGATTAAATGGTGGAGCAAACTCGATGGGTCAGATGGCCTAATTCTGCTCCTATTTTTTATGATCTTATGGTCTTACGGAATTGAGAAAATCAGATTGGTGTCAGATTACAAGAGTGGGAATTTGTTGAATGCCTACAAGATGGCTTTTTAGAACGGCTTGTGCTTCAGCTTACTCAGGGAAAGGCTGTCTTAGATTGGGTGTTGTGTAATAATTCAGCTTTTATTAGGGAACACTTAGGAGGCAGTGATTATAATATGACTGAATTCATACTACAATTTGAGAGAGAGAAGCACAAGTCAGACGTATCAATGTCACAATGGAATAATGGGAATTACAGGGTCATGAGAGAGGAGCTTGCCTAGGTAGATTGGAGAGAGTTATTGGCAGGGATGACGATAGAGCAGAGGTGGCTGAAGTTTTTTTGGAGTAGTTCATAAGGCTCAGGACAGATATATCCCACAGAATAAGTAGTTCTCAAATGGCAGTGGTAGGCAACCATGACTGATAAGGAAATTAAGGACTGCATAAAAGCCAATAAAAGGGCATATAATGAAGCAAAAGTGAGTGGGAAGTTTTTAAAATCCAACAAAAGGCAACTAAAAAAACCATAAGAAGAGAAAATATGAGGGCAAACTAGCCAATAATATAAAGCAAGATGCTATAAGTTTTTTCAACTATATAAAGATTAAAAGGGAGGTAAGAGTTGATATTGGACCATTGGAAAATGATGCCCTTGAGTTAGTAATGGGGAAAACAAAATGGTGAATGAACTTAATGAGTACTTTGCATCAGTCTTCACTGTGGAAGACACTAGTAGTGTGCCAGAGATCCGTGAGTGCCATGGAGCATGCGTGAAAGCCATTGCTCCTACAAAGGAAAAGATGCTGGGCAAACAGAAAGGTCTTAAGGTGATTAAGTCTTCTGGACCAGATGGGCTACATCCCAGAGTCCTGAAAGGAGTTGCTGAAGAGATTGTAGCTGCATTGGTTATAATCTTTCAACAATCACCTGATCCTGGCATGGTTCTGGAGTACTGGAAAATTGCAAATGTCACTCCACTCTATAAGCAGGGAGAAAGGTAAAATGAAGGAAATTATAGGCCAGTTAGCCTAACCTCAGTGGTTGGGAAAGTGTTAGAGTCCATTATTAAGGATGAGATTTGGGGGTACTTGGAGACTAAAATAAGTTAAAGTCAGCAAGGTTTCTGTAAAAGGAAATCTTGCCTGATGAATCTGTTAAGAGTTATTCAAGGAAGTAACAAGCAGGGTGGACAAAAGAGGCAATGGATGTCAGTTACTTGGATTTTCAGAAGATATTCAATAAGCTGCCACACATAGGTTGCTTAACAAGATAAAATCCCATGGCATTACAGGAAGGATACTGGCATGGATAGAGGAATGGCTAATGGGCAGGAAGCAGTGAGTGCAAATAAAAGGGGCCTTTTCTGTTTGGCTGCCAGTGTTAGTGGTGTTCCTCAAGTTTCAGAATTGGGACTGCTACACTGGAGCTTATACTCACTGGAATTTAGAAGAATACCTGGGGATCTCATTGAAACCTACTGAATGTTGAAAGGACGGGATAAGGTGGATGTGGAGAGGATGTTTCCTATAGTGGGACCGTCCAGAACTAAAGTCAGAGCCTCAAAATTTAGGGGCAACTTTTCAGAACAAAAGTAAGGAGGAATTTTTTTAGCCAGAATCTGTGGAATGCTCTGCCTCAGATACCTGTGGAGGTCAAGACTGTGGACATACTTAAAATGAAAATTGATAATTTTCTGATTGGTCAGGGCAACGAAGGTTATGGGAGGAAGCAGATGTATGGAGTTGAGTGGGATCCAGTATCCCCCATGATGGAATGGCGGAGCAGACTCAGTGGGCTGAATGGCCTAATTCTGCTCCTATGTCTTATTCATTCAATGTTAAAGAGAACCAAGACCATTCCACTGAATCAGTATTACTGCCCACATGTTCACTCACACTGTCTCATGCACACATGATTCCACACCCTCAAACGTGAATGCAGATGAGTTCAGGCACAAGAGTCTTTGTCTACTGCCTTCCTCTTCAAATTCAAGTTTAATTGTCATTCAACTATAGAAATGTATACAGCTAAATGTAATAGTGTTCATACAGTCACACAGAGTCTGTATTTAGTCATGATAGTAGATACAGCCACAAAAAATTATATTAGAACAAGTCCGAGTGGACTAGCCTGAAGATTGATGATGCACGCGATTATGCCCTGGAGCCACATTTCTGCAAGAACCAGCACACAGCAGTTCCTCATCGTATGCTGGTGCATCCACAGGCAAACTCAATCCAGTTTGCCTTCTGGGAGCAAACATTGGAGAGCAGCACCGACGGTAGGTCCCAGCCTCCAACCCAACATGGATTCAAGCATGCTCGCTACACCACCTTCAGCTGTAACAGGTGACCCTGTGGCATGAGGAACTTGAGGTTTGCGCAGCTTCTGAGGCTTCACAGCTCTCCCGCTGCTGAACCAATGAACCAGATTATCAACGTCCAACAGGATCTTGAGATTACAAGAAAAATGTTTAAGACAAATATTTGCAGTGTTTCATTGGCCATGCAGTGCTCTGACACCTTCTTCCTAGTTGGCTATTGCAGGCGAAGACATGATACCCAATAAGCCTATGCTATCCAACAACTCTCTAGTGAAGTACACTTGCAGTACCTGGTGTTCTTAATATTCAGCAGGACATTGCAATCATAAGAAAGACATAAAGGACGAACAATTACACCAGAGAGGCCACAGTGACCAAGCGTGTTGCCATCCTACAGGAAGCCATCTTTACTTAACGTAGAACAGTACAGGCTCTTTGTCCCACGATGCTGTGCTGACCTTTAAACCCACTCTAAGATCAATCTAATCCTTCCCTCCGACAAAACCCGCTATTTTTTTCATCCTATCAAAGAGTTTCTTAATGTCCCTAATATATCTGCCTCTACCACCACCTCGGCAATGCAATCCACACACCCACCAGTCTGTGTGCAAAGCCTACCTCTGATATCCTCCCTACATTTCCCTTTAATCACTTGAAAATTTTGTCCCTGAAATTAGCCATTTCCACCAGGGAAAAAGCTCTTATCATCTCACACAATCTCTATCAAGTTATCTCTAAGCCTCCTTCACTCTAAAAAGCTCTAACTCGCTCAACCTATCCTAATAAAACATGCTCACTAATACAGGCAGCATCCTGGTAAATTTCCTCTGCACCCTCTATAAACTGCTTCCATATCGATTGACACAGTAGCACAGCAGTTACTGTAATGCTATTATGCCACCAACAACCCAGCTTCAATACTGCTGCTGTCTATAAGGAGTTCATACATTCTTCCTATGACCGTGGGGTTACCCCCAGGTGCTCTAGATTCGTTCCATATTCCAAAGATATACTGGTTAGTAGGTTAGTAGGTCACATGAGTGATATTGGGTGGCACAGGCTCGTTGGGCTGGAAGGGCTTGTTACTGTGCTATATCACCGATAATGAAACGATCAGAACTGGACACGATACTCTATGTGGTCTAACCAGAGTTCTATAAAGCTGTAATATTTACCTCAGGGGTCTTGAACTCAAACTCCCAACTAATGAAGGCCCACACAGCATATGCCTTCTTAGACACCCAATCAACTTGTGTGGCAACATCTTATTGCACTTTTCTACTATCGTGTCCATGATCTATCTCCCCTTCCCAATCCCAGCCACAAACCTGGGCCCCAGCTCCAGCAACACACTTATTCCTGGTCACATTCCTGCATCCCAGCACCAATTGTATCACTACTCCAGGCTCTAGCGGCAAACTCAAAATGAAAGTAATTTATTATCAAATTATATATATATATATATATATATATATATATACATATATGTCACCATTTACTATTTTGAGAGTCATTTTCTTGCAGGCATTTGCAGGAAATTAAGTAAATAGAATAGGATTTATGAAAACCTGTACAAACACAGAGACTGACATACAACCAATGTACAAAAGAAGACAAATTTTGCAAATTAAATAAATTAATAATACATGAAATGTAGAATCCCTAAAAGTCAATCCATAAATTGTGGGCAACACACACAAAATGGAGGAACTCAGCAGGCCAGGCAGTGTCTATAGAAAAAAACAGTTCACGTTTCAGGCCAAAACCCTTTGTCAGGACTGGAGAAAAAAAAGCTGAGGAGTAGATTTGAAAGGTGGGGGTGTAGAGAGAGAAACTCCAGGTGATAGGTGAAACTTGGACAGGGAGGGATGAAGCAAAGAGCTCGGAAGTTGGTTGGTGAAAGAGACAGAAGGCCATGGAAGAAAGAAAAAAAGGGAGGTGTAGGAGCACCAGAGTGATGTGATGGGCAGGCAAGGAGATAACATGAGAGAGGGACAAGGGGATGGAAAATGGTGAAGGGGGGGGCATTACTGGAAGTTTGAGAAATTGATATTCATGCCATCAGGTTGGAGGCTACCCAAACAGAATATAAGGTGTTATTCCTCCAAGCTAAGTGTGGCTCCAAGAGTGGAGGAGGCTGTGAATGGACATATTGGAATGGGCAAGGGAAGTGGAATTAAAATGGGTAGCCACTGGGAGATCCTGCTTGTTCTGGCAGACAGAGCACAGATGCTTGGCGTAGTGGTCTCCCATTCTATATCGGGTCTCACAGATGTGCAGGAGGCCACACCAGGAGCACCAAACACAGTAAATGACCCCAACAGACTCACAGGTGAAGTGTCACCTCAGGTGGAAGGACCTTTTGGGGCCCTGAATGGTAGTGAGGGTGGAGATGTAGGGACAGGTGTAGCTCTTGTTCCACTTGCAAGGATAAGTGTCAGGAGGGAGATCAATGGGGAAGGACGAATGGACAAGGGAATCACGTAGGGAGTGATCCCTGTGGAAAGTAGAAGGTGGGGGGAAAGGAAAGATGTGTTTGGTGGTGGGATCCAGTTGGAGGTGGCAGAAGCTTTGGAGAATTATGTGCTGGATGCGGAGGCTGGTGGGGTTATAGGTGAGGATAAGAGGAACCCTATCCCTGGTAGGGTGGCAGGAGGATGGTGTAAGAGCAGACGTATGTGAAGTGGAAGAGATGCAGTTGAGAACAGCGTTGATGGTGGAGGAAGTGAAATCTCTTTCTTTGAAAAAAGGAAGATATCTCCTGTAAAGGGGGGTTTCTTCTTTATCTTTGTTACTGAATATGTTAATCAAAATGGCTTCTCTGTTAAAAGTAGGAATGCTTCTTTGTTGCGAGAGAGTGCTGGAAGCTTGTTTGGGTTAAAATTTACTGATAAGGAGAATTGTACTCCTGTGTAAACCAATTGGGATTAATGTTGTTCTTTCTTCTGAGTCTGTAAGCTATTGTTGGCGGGCTTTTGGGGAGATCGGCGCGAGGGGGTGAGAGAGAGAGGACCCGATGCTGTAAACTGGGCGAGGAACGGACCCCAAGCGGGGGTCCAAGGTCAGGAGGTACTCCGAGGAGAGGAGACGAAGATAGATGTGCTTGGTTGACCACTTCGGGAGGTCCTGAGCTGCGAGTCGAGGAGTTCGGAGGGGATCGAATGGTGGCCAGAAGACTTCAGTAATTGAGCTCCAATGGTGGTGCACGAAGTGGTTTGGACTTTGATAAGTTGGTGCCTTTTCTTTATTTTCTTTTCCTTCATATATACTGTATCATTATTAATCACTTAGTTATAGTAATCTTTATAAATTGTACTCATTTAATCGCATATGGTGTCCTGTCTGTTTTTGGGCGAGGCGGGGACATCACACAGCATCCACACCAGCTGATTACCCAGTTTGACGGGGCCGAAGGCTGCTCCTCCCAGACGAGAACGAGCTGAGCGAGCCTAAGGCGACCCAGGGGGTTACACTCCTTTGTTCTAGAATGAAAAGCCTCATCCTGAGAGCAGATGCTCTCTCACCCTGCAAATTGTGGAATCAGTTTGGAGTTGAGGAGAGTAAAGTTACCCACACCAGTTCAGGAGCCTGATGGTTGTAAAGGATTGACTGTTTCTGAACCTGGTAGTGTGGGATTTAAAGCTCCAGTATCTCCTACCCAATAGTCATAATGAGAAGAGAGCATGACCTGGATGATGGGGGTCCTTGATGATGGAACCTGCTTTCTTGTGGCAGGGCTCCTTGTAATTGTACTCAATAGTGGTGAGGGCTTTGCCTGTGATGGACTGGATTGTATCTACCACTTTCTGTCGGCATTCCCATCTTGTCAGAACAAGTTTGCCTATGTTCCTAATTTCCAGAAACATTCAACAATAGTGACTCCACATACACATCCCAGATTGTATGAGGACGTTATATACCATTTGAGGAAGACCACCAAAGGGATTTCCTTGACAGCAGGTACACCATGTTGGGTAATGAGCACGGTCAGGTGACTGATCTTTCAGTGGATGAGCAGTTAGGGAACAGTGACTACAGCTCCTTAACTTTCAAGACAGTTACATATAAGGAATCCTTGCAAGAGAGTCTTAAATTGGAGTAGGCCAATTACAAGCGCATTAGGCAGGAACTAAAAAGAGTTAATTGGGAACACTTATTTTCTGAAAAGTTCTAATCAGACGTGCGGAGAGTGTTGAACAATCAATTGCATGGAGTACAGGAAATGTATTGTGATGTTCCGGTGGGGGCATGGTCGACAGCCTGCCCCTGCATTTCTAATAACTAGTATTTATTGTTCTTGTGTTAAAATGCTTTTATGGGATTATGGTGGGAAGTTCCAGTTCGCTTATTGTTACATTTTAGCTTGGGTTATACAGTTATTTGCTTGTGTAACCGGGGTGTGTGATGGTCACCTCCCCCGTCAGTGGTAGACTGGTTGGGTTCTCTTTCCGGGTCATGGTACCCGGTCTGCTTTGTGTTTACCACAATAAAAACTGTTGTTGAGATTAAGGAGCTTCCTTGTCTGTCATTATGGACCAAATGCTTGCCACAGTATGTTCTTGTTAGAAGAAGTAAAGAAGGAACATCAGGATTTTGCTGCGGTGGATGTGCGGATGTAGCTCTCTGTAGTAGAGCGATCACATATTTTCTTTCTCTTGATTGTAGGGAGAGTTTACTGCCAATTCTCAAGTCGGAAAATATCGGAATAAAAATTGACACGTAGACTGTAACATCGTAACAGTGACAGTTAGTCTCCCCTTTCGTTCTGAAATGGTGACATCTCTCTGTCCCTTGTTAGTGAGAGAGAGAGCCTGTGGTACGTCAGCCTGTTGGGTAAACAATAATTTTTGTTGGCTGTAGATCATGGTCTCTCTTTGGGTGTTTTCTATTACTTGGTGGGGTCTAGGCACTGATGCCTTTTGCTAAAATAGGTGGGGGGAGGGGGTGTTTGATGCTTTGATGCTTTGCTATTACATGAGCAGGGAGGGGCTTTGGGGTTCTAATGTTTTTCTGTCATCCATTCTTTTGGGGTTCTTCTCTTTTTCGTAGATGTCTGTGAAAATTAAGTATTTCAAGTTGTATACTATATACATTTTCTGATAATAAACAGAACCATATGAACCATTTGTCTCGGCTGTTTTGGTCATTCCAGAAAATAAGTTTGATTGGCATTTCAAAGATACTGAAGATACTACAGATACCAGCTAAGAACTTATACTGGAAAAAAGATAACTCCTGTGGGAATGACGTTCCTAATGGTGAAATACAACAACCAACAAGCCAATTTGGACTTGTATGTTGTAAAAACAGGAAGGCCAGCATTGTGGGGTCATGATTAGCTGAGACAATTACAACCTTACTGGAGTTCCATCTATGATTTGCATGCCACATCCCCGCAATAGAGTCAACCAAGCCCTAATTAAGAAAAGCACTGGATGATGCTTCAGCAGTATTAATGGATAGCACTGTAAAACTGAAAACATATCAAGGGTATAACAGTGTTAAATGAAAATGCCACACCAAAGTTTTACAAAGCCCATCCAGGTTCCTTATACCATTGGTGATAACGTAGTCAATGAGCTAGATCATAGAACCATAGAACATTACAGTACAGAAACAGGCCTTTTGGCCCTTCTTGGCTGTGCCAAACCATTTTTCTGCCTAGTCCCACTGACCAGCACCTGGCCCATATCCCTCTATGCACCTCTCATCCATGTACCTGTCCACAAGTTTTTCTTAAATATTAAAGGTGAGCCCGCATTTACAACTTCATCTGGCAGCTCATTCCACACTCCCACCAGTCTCTTTGTGAAGAAGACCTTCCCCCCATGTTCCCTTTAAACTTTTCCCCTTCACCTTTAACCCATGTCCTCTGTTTTTTTTCTCCTCTAGCCTCATATCGAGGCTGAAGAATTCTTTCCAAGATTGAGTGAGTCCATGGGCATTGCCAGTGATCCCAGTAGCCAAGAAGAATGGGTCTATCAGGAATGGTGGTGATTTTAAGGTCATAATCAACCTAGTACTGGAATTAGATTAATACCCTCTGCCTAGGATAGAGGATATCTTTGCAAAGCTTTCTGGACTTAGTTGAGGCCTACCTACAGATGGAGATGGAAGAAGAGTCCAAACTGTTTCTCACCATAAATAGCTTTATCGCTATTATAAGTTTATTTTTGGAGAAAGATCTGCACCTGCACTCTGGCAGAAATCTATTGACTACATGCTGCAAGACTGCTCAGACACTCAGTGTTACCAGTGAGGATGACAAGGAGCATCTCCAAAATCTCAAGACAGTGTTAAAAAGATGAGAAGCTTATGGGCTCAGAGCATGGCACAATAAGTGTGAATTCATTAAACCAAGCATCACTTACAGTAGTCACAGCATTGATCCACAAGATGACACAATTGTGAGGAGAAAACTCAAGCAGTGATGGATGCTGTAAGGCCAAAAGACATGTCACAATTGTGGCCCTTTTTGGGATTTGTCAATTACTATAAAAGGTACCTGCCAAACATGGGCACTGTGCTCCACTCCTTTAATTCATTACTACATATCGGAAAGAAATGACATTGGACAAAGCAGTGTGAGGTGGCTTTCCAAAAGGTACAGGAAATGGTAATGTCAGACACTGTACCCACATATTATGATCCACATTGCCCTGTGTAGCTTGTACTTGATGTCTTGCCATGTGTTATAGGTGCAGTCATGTCACATGTTAAGAGTGATGGAAGTGAACACCCCATAGCCTTTACATCACATTTCCCTTTCCAATGCAGAGAAATATTACACACTGATTGACAGAGAGGCCTTGAGTCTGGTTTGGGGTGTAAAATATACCATTAGTGTCCATTTTCAACCCACAGAAGGGTTTTCCTCTAAAAGCAGTAGCATGAATGCAGAAATGGGCTCTGTTTCTTGGAAAACACAATTACAAGATTGAATTAAAGAGGATGACTAATCATGGAAGTGCTAATAGATTGTCCTGTTAGCCTTGGAAAAGGCTATACCTGAAAAATTTACAAAAGGGGACACTTCTCTTAATGCCTTCACTTTTATTGGGCAAAACGGCCTAATTCTGCTCCCATGTCTTATGGTCTTATGGTATTCTCCCTAATGCAAATTGAAAGTCTCCCTATTACAGCAGAGATGATCTAAAGGAAAACCAGAAAAGACTCCACACTGTCTCAGGTCTACATGGCATACCAAGATGTCTGCAATGTACAGCAGAAATCCTAGTTTCCCCTTTTTTACCAGTGCCAGGATGAGCTTGCCTTTGATGGGGGTTGTGTTGTCGTACCATCCAAGCTGAGAGTTAAAGTGTTGGGCAAGCTAGGCCTAGTGAAAGCTTTGGCTCAAAGCTTGGTTGCCTGTGGTAGATCAGCAACAGATCAAGCAGCTTGCCATACACTGTTCAGGATGCCCACACATCCAGAAACAAAAGTGTGCAGAGTGTGCAGACCACTTCCTGCAGTCCCAGAGCCAACTCCTACAGCCACCACAGAGGAGGCCTGGAACTGGAGATTGTTTCAGAGCCACAAGTTTCACCTGCCAAGCAGAGTGATCACCCCCCCCCCCCCCCACTTTGCCAGGAAAAATGTTATCACACTAGAGTAAGTAATATTGTAAATAGATTGTTTGATTAAGCATTTGTTGTTGTTTACATAATTAATTAATTAACGTAAAATATGTGAATGGCATACTTCATTACACCACCACGTCATATGTGCACGTCTCGAAGTAATCATGTTTATCCCTGGGCTCCCTGTGTTTATCTGTTGATTAGTTTTGGATTTACAAAACATAACAGAAATACTTAAAAGGTATAAGAAATCTAAACTACCATTTAATAGGGATGGGAATTGGAGTGATAGGGCTGAGATGGTTTTCAAACAGAGGCAGTGTGTAGTAAGATGCTAGCAAGGAGAGGCGGACAATAGGGCAAAATCGCAGTGAATGGGATGAGTTGCAATGTAAAAGGGGTACAAAGTCGAAAAGGACTGAAGGTGTTATATTTGAATGCATGCTGTATATGGAATAAGGTAGATCAACTTGTAGCACACTTACAGTTTGGCATATATGATATTGTGGACGTCATTGAATCCTGGTTGAAAGATTATAGCTGTGTGCTTAACATACAAGGACACACGTTGTATTGAAAGGTAGGTAGGTCGAGGAGATGGGGTGGCTCTGTTGGTAAAAATTGAAATCAAATGTTTAGAAAGAGGTGGCATAGGATTGGAAGGTGTAGAATTGTGGGTAGAGTTAAGAAGGTGCAAGAGTAAAAAGACCCGATTTCATTTTCACTCCTGGCTCTTTCTAGCATCTCCAAGCCTAAATGCTTAAAACTGCGGTGAGCAAAACAGTTTCAAATTGAATTACTGCTTATTTCTTGCCACCTATCAGTGACAAAAATTATTGCTTCTTGAACACAAACATATGCAACTAATGCAATTTAAAAACTGATTGCTCTAAGCATAGTATGGTGTCAAAAGCCACGAAAATTCACGCGACTGACACGAGTTAGAAACTGTCTCCTGCTCCAACTAAGCTGCATAATATCCCAGATAAAAGAAGGGAATCCGGATATTTTCTATGTTTAATTTTTTTTCAAGAGTTCTGTCAAGTAAATGGCAGCCCGATGGTGCAATTAACCAGAATCCACTGTATTCTACATACAAGATGGTACCACTTTAAGAACAGCATGTGATCAACCAATCTACATGTTGCTAGAATGTTTCAGTTTACAGGCTAGCAGAGACTATTAAAATGCAGTACAGTAACATTTTGATAACCCAGACTTTTGGATGCTATTCTTATTACAATCCAAATGTTTCAGTTTTACTTTATTTTCAATCTACCCTCAATGGGCTATACTGTACTCCAGTTGCCACTAGTTGCAAATTGCTAAAATCTGTTAAAATCTTATAACTTTTGCTTTAGCATTGTAAAGGAAGGATGATTTAAGATATGTTATTAAAAAGGAGACTAACATGATTTGTCATAAAGCGTTAATGCAAATATTCTGCATTACATGCATTTGAATTCGTGAATAAAGTATATTTTGACATTTTAAAAAAGCTATCCAGTTTTTCAGAGAATGGAAGAAGATGGAATTGGATTTTATTACTGTCACACATACCAAAGGTACAATGAAAAATCATACCAATCATTGTATTACACGGCGCATTGAAGTAGTACAAGATAACACAATTGAAAATGCGGAATAATCAGTAACAGTTATAGAGAAAGTGCAGTACAGCCAGAGAATAAAGTGGAAGGTAACAATAAGGTGGATTGTGTTGTTAAACTGATTTATTTTCCACATCTTCAATTGCAGCAATTGAAATTATTCAAAAGGCAGTCTTTTGACATCCCAAGATGTGATTACAGGCGAAACACCGCTGGAGGAACTCAGCAGGTCCGGCTTTCAGCAGGATCTTTAAGGGAGGAAAGGAATTGCCGGTGTTTCAGGGTTTGATTTCCAGAACCGCTCTCAGGCACTCTAACCTGGGGTAAATAGCTATTTTAGAGTGCCTGAGAGCGCGGTTTTCAAATCGGCCACAGCGACGGCTTTATCTGACCATAATTTCTCAAACAGATGCCATTGATTTTATCCCTAATTCAAATGAGAAAAATGCAAAATATTATTGCATCATATCGGTTCAAAATCCTCGAATAAAGTGAATCGCCCCCACCCGCCAGCTGTACCCGCTGCAGCCCGCGCGCCCAACGTCTCCGCCCCGCCCGGCACCTCTCCGCCCTCCGACCCGTCCAGACGGGGGCCGCTCTCTGGGCATCTTCCCCGGGCCACCGGCTTCAAAACTCCGGTATAACTAACGATATATTTCCATTGTCGTATGAGAGCGGGCTGCAAGAGGGAAAGAAACGGGTTAACTCTTCGGGTCCGAACTCTTCACAAAACCACACAGACAGACATACATCGGAGTTTCTCAGCCAGACAGACATCAAAGTGCCTCACACTCAGGCAGACAGAGAGACATCAGAATCTCTCTCATTCAGATAGACATCAGGGCTGCTCATAGACAGACAGTAGGATCTTTCACACCAGACAAACTTCAGGATCTCTCACACCCAGACAGACAGACGGATGTTAGGGACTCGAGCAGCATTTAGCTGCTGGGCCTAGGGACTGGTCAGAGCAGTTGGCAGGAGTGAAGATCAGTGTAAGTTGTAAACTGTGAAGATAGGATAGGATAAGGTTTTTTGGCCCAATCATCAACATAGTGGAATTGAGACAACAGTTAAAAGGTAGACCTTTCAAGGTGAGGGGAAGAGGGGGGAAGAGCATACAGAGATCCTTCGATTGACAACTGGATAGACCATGAAACCACATATTTCACTTCTTTATGTCTCTTACATTTGTTTTTCACCTTGAATGTGATTCTGGAACTATTGAGGCCTGTGATTTGCAGTTTGGAGATTGTTTAAGAGTTTCAGTACTCTGCAGACTCTGAGGATTCTGGGAGGCTGAGGTAGCAGCATGAACCTTGTGATGAGAAGGCTGCAGCATGGGAGCTGATGTTTGACTCCATTTCACTAATTAAAACTCCCATTGTTTGCTACAGAGAGGGGAGACTGCTTTTTGATCACTCGAGAATCGCTCTGCAATGGAGAGGGGAGACTGTTTTCTGATTACTGGTGGGATTGCTCTGCTGCAGAGAGGGAAAGGCCTGCCGCTGGGCTTGGAGAATGTTACCCAGGTTTTCCGTGTTTTGGATATGGATTTGGACTATACACATTTTAAAGTCTTATAGTTTATATATTCTGTGTTTTTCGCCTGATCTTTCTTGTTTATTTGTCTGTGGGGGAGGGGGATTTGGGGTTTGATGTGCCTGCTCCATTTTTGCTAGTTTTTAATGCTGGGAGGAGGGAATTGGAGGTTAATGATCGTGCTGCCGTGTCTCTTTCTTAGTCTTGTGGCTATCTGGAGAAGAAGAATTTCAGAGTTGTATACTTTGATAATAAATAAACCTTTGAACCTTCTTGAACCTTTGAAACCCATTTGGGGATGAGTATAGATTTAAAAAAAACCTTTGTTGGCATTGTTATTTTAAATATCCCATGCAGTTGGTTGTCACATTCCCTTTTCTGTTGTTTTTCTGACTAAGGTCAATAAAAGCTTACAACTGTATATAGAAGTGGACAACAATCTTAAATTCTCCGAAACATGGAAAAACCTACATGCTGGAAATCTGCAGCAAAAACAAAATATCTGGAAGGGTTAAGCAGATTAGGTGGCATCCTTGGGGAGACAAATGAAAGGAAAATTTTAAGGAATGGGACCCTGGTGCTTTTAAGTTGTGGAGAGTGGAGGCAACAGAGGGAAAGACTGTGATATGAAGCAGACCAATATTATCAGGGCAACAAATAATCAGAAAACTGGTACTTAGGAAATGAGAGAAAAAGTACTGGGAATGGAAGGATACCACTACAGCGTTGGAGATAAGGCTAAATGTCTTGTACTGCAAATATCAGGAGACCCGGATGGTAGTTTGCCTCCTTGGTGTCAGGGTCCGGGATGTTTCTGATTGCATCCACGATATCCTGAAGTGGGAGGGTGAGGAGCCAGAGGTCGTGGTACATATAGGTATGACATAGGTAGGAAAAGGGAAGAGGTCCTGAAAGGAGAATACAGGGAGTTAGGAAGGCAGTTGAGAAGAAGGACCACAAAGGTAGTGATCTCTGGATTACTGCCTGTGCCACGTGACAGTAAGAGTAGGAATGGAATGAGGTGGAGGATAAATGCGTGGCTGAGGGATTAGAACGGGGGCAGGGATTCAAGTTTCTGGATCATTGGGACCTCTTTTGGGGCAGGTGTGACCTGTACAAAAAGGACGGGCTACACTTGAATCCTGTCGGGAAGATTTAATAGAGCTGTTAGGGAGGGTTTAAACTAATTTCGTAGGGGGATGGGAACCGGAATGATGGAGCGGAGGAGAGGGAAAACAGAAATAGATCTAAGGTAGTGAGCAGTAAGGATGTCAGGAAGGACAGGCAGGTGACGGAGCAAATTTGCAGCCATTGGGATGAGTTGCAGTGCAATAAAGTTGCAAAAAGTACCAAATACTGGACTTAAGGTGTTATACTTAAATGCATGCAGCATAAAGAATAAGGTGGATGATCTTGTTGTACAGTTACAGATTGGAAGGTATGATATTGTGGCCATCACTGAGATGTGGCTAAAGGATGCATGTCTCTGGGAGCTGAACATCCAAGGATACACGGTGTATCAGAAGGATAGGCATGTAGGTAGAGGGGGTGGCGTGGCTTTAATGGTAAGAAATGATATTAGGTCATTAGAAAGAGTTGACATAGGATCGGAAGGTACAGAATCTTTATGGGTTGAGCTAAGAAATCACAGGGGTAAAAGGACCCTGATGACAGTTATCTCCAGGCCTCCAAACAGCTGCAGTGATGTGGACTACAAATTACAACAGGAAATAGAAACGACTTGCCAGAAGGGCAGTGTTATGATAATTGTAGGGGATTTTAACATGAGAGTGGATTGGGAAAATCAGGTTGGCACTGGATCTCAAGAGAGAGAATTTGTAGAATGTCTACGAGATGGCTTTTTAAAACAGCTTGTTGTTGAGCCCACTAGGGGATCAGCTGTACTGGTTTGGGTATTGTGTAATGAACCAGAGGTGATTAGAGAGATGGAAGTGAAGGAACCCTTAGGAGGCAGTGATCATAACATGATTGAGTTCACTGTGAAATTTGAGAAAGAGAAGCCGAAATCCGATCTGTCTGTATTTCAGTGGAGTAAAGGAAATTACAGTGGCATGAGAGAGGAACTGGCCAAGGTTGACTGGAAAGGGACACTAGCGGGAAGGACGGCAGAGCAGCAGTAGCTGGAGTTTATGTGAGAAGTGAGGAAGGTGCAAGACAGAAATATTCCAAAGAAGAAGAAATTTTCAAATGAAAAAAGGATGCAACCGTGGCTGACAAGAGAAGTCAAAGCCAAAGTAAAAGCAAAGCAGAGGGCATACAAGGAAACAAAAATTAGTGGTAAGACAGAGGATTGTGAAGTTTTAAAAAGCTTACAAAAGGAAACTAAGAAGGTCATTAAGAGGGAAAAGATGAACTATGAAAGGAAGCTAGCAAGTAATATCAAAGAGGATACTAAAAGCTTTTTTTAAGTATATAAAGAGTAAAAGACAGGTGAGAGTAGATATAGCACTGATAGAAAATGACGCTGGAGAAATTGTAATGGGAGATAAGGAGATGGCGGAGGAACTGAACGAGTATTTTACATCAGTCTTCACTGAGGAAGACATCAGCAATATACTGGACATTCAAGGGTGTCAGGGAAGAGAAATATGTGCAGTCACAATTACGACAGAGAAAGTACTCAGGAAGCTGAATAGTCTCAGTGTAGATAAATCTCCTGGACCAGATGGAATGCACCCTTGTGTTCTGAAGGAAGTAGCAATGGAGATTGCGGAGGCATTAATAATGATCTTTCAAAAGTCGATAGATTCTGGCCTGGTTCCAGAGGACAGGAAGATTGCAAATGTCACTCCGCTATTTAAGAATGGGGCAAGGAAGCAAAAAGGAAATTATAGACCTGTTAGCTTGACATTGGTTGGGAAGTTGTTGGAGTCGATTGTCAAGGATGAGGTTACGGAGTACCTGGAGGCATATGACAAGATAGGCAGAACTCAGCATGGTTTCCTTAAAGGAAAATTCTGCCCGACAAACCTAGTGCGATTTTTTTGAAATTACAAGTAAGCTAGACAAGGGAAATGCAGTGGATGTTGTGTATTTGGATTTTCAGAAGGCCTTTGAGAAGGTGCCACACATGAGGCTGCTAAACAAGATAAGAGCCCATGGAATTATGGGAAAGTTAAATACGTGGATAGAGCTTTGAGTGATTGGTAGGAAACAAAGAGTGGGAATAAAGGGATCCCATTCTGGTTGGCGATAGTTACCAGTGGTATTCCACAGGGGTCCGTGTTTGGGCCGCTTCTTTTTATGTTGTATATCAACGATTTGGATTATGGAATAGATGGCTTTGTGGCTAAGTTTGCTGATGATACAAAGATAGGTGGAGGGGCCGGTAGTGCTGAGGAAACAGAGAGTCTGCAGAGAGACTTGGATAGATGGGGGGAATGGGCAAAGAAGTGGCAAATGAATTACAATGTTGGAAAGTGTACAGTCATGCACTTTGGTAGAAGAAATAAATGGGCAGACTATTATTTAAATGGGGAGAGAATTCAAAGTTCTGAGATGCAACAGGACTTGGGAATCCTTGTGCAGGATACCCTTAAGGTTAACCGCCAGGTTGAGTCAGTGGTGAAGAAGGCGAATGCAATGTTGGCATTCATTTCTAGAGGAATAGAGTATAGGAGCAGGGATGTGATGTTGAGGCTCTATAAGGCACTGGTAAGACCTCACGGAATACTGTGTGCAGTTTTGGGCTCCTTATAGACAATAGACAATAGGTGCAGAAGTAGACCATTCGGCCCTTCGAGCCTGCACCACCATTCTGAGATCATGGCTGATCATCTACTATCAATACCTGGTTCCTGCCTTGTCCCCATATCCCTTGATTCCCCTATCCATAAGATACCTATCTAGCTCCTTCTTGAAAGCATCCAGAGAACTGGCCTCCACTGCCTTCAGAGGCAGTGCATTCCACACCTCCACAACTCTCTGGGAGAAGAAGTTTTTCCTTAACTCTCTGGGAGAAGAAGTTTTTCCTTATTTAAGAAAGGATGTGCTGACATTGGAGAGGGTTCAGAGAAGATTCACTAGAATGATTCCGGGAATGAGAGGGTTAACATATGAGGAACGTTTGACTGCTCTTGGACTGTACTCCTTGGAGTTTAGAAGAATGAGGGGGGACCTCATAGAAACATTTCGAATGTTGAAAGGCATGGACAGAGTGGATGCGGCAAAGTTATTTCCCATGGTGGGGGACCAAATGGTCGAATTCTGCTCCTATATCTTGAGGTCTCATGTTTTGAATCTGTAGTACAGATTGAAACTAATTAACTTATCTAACTAAGATATAAAATGAACTAAGATCTGTACTAATCTGTAGCTAATTAACCTACCACTGCAGTTTGCAATCTCAGCTGGCAGCAAACTCAGTCAACAGCATTTTCGACTTAATGAAACCTAGAGCCAGATATTGCAACCTTTGCATGACCTGGAGAGAGTCTACTTATAAGTACTTATGAGGAGGAATTTCTTTAGTCAAAGGGTAGTGAAGCTGTGGAATTCATTGGCACAGATGGCGGTTGAGGCCATATCATTTAGCATATTTAAAGCTGAGGTTGGTAGGATTTTGATTAGTAAAGATATTAAATGTTACAGGCGGAAGGTAGGTAAATGGAGTTGAGAGGGAAATTAAATCAGCCACAATGGAATGGTGGAGCAGACTCAATGGGCCAAATGGCCTAATTTTTATAGTCTTATGATGTTAAACAGTGGTTTTACAGCTCAAACAAAAATGATCAGAAACAATTTCTGCAGTCTGGATTTTTTTTTGTAATCCAACAACAGTCTTTTCTGAAGGGTCTTATACTAGAGCACTTCAACTTGTGTTTTGTTCATGTGCTTATAATTCACATTTTTTTCCAGGTTTCAGATCTTTGGAGAAGTCAACACAATGTAAAATTGCCTGAATTCTCCACTTGGTTAAATTGCCAGAAAATATTTTAGGAAGATGTTTATGAAAGTGACAGGATTATTCTCAAAACAGAAGGTAATTATAAAATATATTTGCATGATCTGTAGACAAAAGATGTTTCAGAGGTATGCAATGAGTTGAAATGAAAATGAGAGTCTTCAATATCAACTTAATCCTATTAAATGAAGCAGGCAAAATAAATCTAATTACCACATACTGCCATATCTGACTTATTGAATTGGTACACCATATTGAGAACTGGAAGAAGCACTGAGGGTAGCAAGGCAACAGAATGCACTCTCAATGAGAGACCTGTGTGACAATCACTGAGTAGTATCACTGCTAACTAAGCTGACTGTTCTGAAAGCCAACTCAGAGTTAGTCAACTGCTCCTGTATAACCCTAGAAAGATGCATCTGTCCATCATTAGTTGCTTTTGAGAAGCTGTTGATAAACCATTGCTTTGAACTATTGCAGTCAATGATGGAGAAGGTACTTCCACCGTGACATGAAGGAAGTTGTTCCAATTCAACGTCAATGATCGGAATTGTATAATGGTGCACATATTCTGTATGTAAATTAACTGCTCTGATCCACCCTGCATAAATGTCATAATTCTTTTCAGGAACCTTGCAGTATTTTCTGCTGTCATTTATGCTCTTGTTTTTGTAAAAATGAGAATTATAAATGTCACTATGCATTACTGCTTTTCCCAATACAGTTTGCAGGACACATGAGAATCCTCAAGAACAGATGTTCCCATGTGCTTGATGTTGCTATTCTTGTAGTAATCTTTTGCTGGTCTGTAAAACTGAAGAAACAGTAGATTTTGCCTTGAGTATTGCCTGGAATATTGCCTTAAATAGTGCTAGAGTCTTGAGTTGCAGTTGGTTGGAGATGGGATTTGATTTATTCAATGCTTTTAATCAGTGATCTCTTGTGCAGCTACACTCTTGAGTTTAGGGGTTGCTTTCTTTTGTTCACTTCAGTTTTTGCCTTCAATATGTCTGGCTGAAGGATTCATTAGATGCAAGTGGTTTAAAGGACAATTCCCTTTACTGCTTTGTCCACCAAGGCATTAAAGAAAAATCAGGGTACCTTCTGTTGTTTTTGTTCTACCATGTCTTCCAATTAAATTGAGAATGACTTCCTGTCATACAGCTTGGACTCACAAGGTACCACCTCCAAAGTAATTGATGGTGCTTGAACCAGTGCTAGGAGTTGACTACTCCCCTGTATTAAAAAAGGCAGTTGTTTTCACATGTGGACAAAAAATACAGTGCAGGCTGATTATTATAATCATGCTAATAAAGTTGCAATATGAATTTTATAAGTCTTTCCCAGGTCAAAAGGAGGCAGAATGTTTATGCATCATGATGTCAGTCGTTGCTTTCCTGTGCTAATAATTCCAACTGCCTTTTCTTAAGAGAAAATTGTTAAATATTGAATAAAGTAACATATTTTCTAACAACAACACACACAAAATGCCGGTAGAACACAGCAGGCTAGTCTGCTGTGTTCTACCGGCATTTTGTGTGTGTTGTTGTTTGAATTTCCAGCATCTGCAGATTTCCTTGTGTTTGATATTTTCTAACATCTCTCTGCATTTTACTGAACTTTGTTTTTGCCTGAAATAAGCAGATAACAGTCAAAGTTGACCCAATTTTCACTGATCCATACAAACAGAGTGAACTTCTTAAGGTAAGGTTTTTAATATCTTATTTTGTAGTCACATTAAAATGTTAATTGCATTGCTTCTACATTTTATGAGCAGATGTTTTGTACCTTAAAGGAGAGATTTCAGAGCATATGTCTTTGAAATGCATATTTTTCAATAAAATACAGTACATTTTCAATATAATAAGATAATCTTGTCAAGGACAATTAGGGATGATGAAAAATGCCATTTTTTTGAATTGTTGATATCGTTTTGGTGAAGGTACTCTAACAAGGTTGTTGGTAGAAAGGTCTAGCCTTAGACCCAGCAAAGCTGAATTTCCAGCTCTTTGTGATGTGAGATTTGAGGATCAATCTGCAAGTGATTGTGTTCCCATGCACCGACCTAGTGGCGGAGGTGGTGGGTTTGAGAAGTGCTTTTGGACATATGTGTATAATTGTAATGCATTTTGTATTTGGTGTGCTGGTGATTGAGGAATTAAATGACCATGGTTGACGAAGTGCTGGTTAAGCAAACTGCTTTGTCTTGGAAGGTGCTGAGCTTGCTGAGAGTTATTGAAACTATACTCATGCAGACTAGAGGAGAATATTCCATCAAGCTCTAGACCTGATAGAAAGGCTTTTGGGTTTCACAGTCTTTGCCACAGGATACTTAGTCTCTGATCTGATAGCTGGTCACATTCAGTTTCTGTTTAGAGGTGATTCCCAGGAAGTGGAGAAATGGAGACTAGGCAGTGGTAGTGTTACTGAATGTCAAAGGTAGTTGGTTGCACTCTCTCTTGTTGGAAATGATAATGAATGAGAATAGCTAGTTCCCAGCCTTAATGCCTGTGGTATCCCATCAGTTACTGATTGTCAGTGATAAGTGGCAAGTAACTATCACTATAAAAGACCACAGGCAAAAGAATGGAAATTATAGGCCAGTTAGCCTAACCTCAGTGGTTGTGAAAGTATTGGAGTCCATTATTAAGGATGAGCTTTCGGAGTACTTGGAGACTAATTATAAAATAAGTCAAAGAGTTCTTTGAGGAAGTAACAAGCAGGGTGGACAAGGGAGAGGTAGTGGATGTCATGTATTTGAATTTTCAGAAGACGTTTGATAAGGTGCCACACATAAAGCTGTTGTGGAGTTACAGGAAAGATACTGGCCTGGATAGTGGAATGGCTGACAGGCAGGAGGCAGCAAGTGGGAATAAAAGAGACCTATTCTGGTTGGCTGCCAGTGACTAGTGGTGCTCATCAAAGGTCGGTACTGCTTCTTTTCGTATTGTTTGTCAATGATTTAGATAATGGAATTGATGGCTTTGTGGCAAAGTTTGTGGATGATACGACAATTGGTGGAGGGGTAAGTAGTGCTGAGGAAGCAATACGATTGCAGCAGGACTTAGCCAAATTGGAAAAATGGGCAAAAAGTAGCAGATAGAATACAGAATTGGGAAATGTATGATAATGCATTTTGGTAAAAGGAACAATAGTGCAGACTATTATCTAAATAGGGAGAAGGTTCAAACATCAGAGGTATAGAGGCACTTTGGAGTCCTCATGCAAGACTCCCAGAAGATTAATTTATAGGTTGAGTCTGTTGTAAAAAAGGCAAATGGAATGTTGGCACTTATTTCAAAGGGAATAAAATCTAAATGCAAAAGCCTTATAAGGCACTAGTCAGGCTGCACTTAGAGTATTGTCAACAGTTTTGTGCCCCATATCTCAGAAAGGATGTGTTGTCATTGGAGAGAGTCCAGAGAAGGGACACAAGGATGATTCTGGGAAAGAAGGGGTTAACATGAGAAGTATTTGGTAGCTTTGGCCTGAACTCACTGGAATTTGGAAGAATACTGGGTGGGTGGATTTCATTGAAACCTACCAAATGTTGATAGGACTAGATAAAGTAGATCTGGAGAGGATGTTTCCTCTGGTGAGGATATCCAGAACTAGAGGACACGGCCTCAAAATTGAGGGGTGACCCTTTAGAACAGAGGTAAGGAGGAAATTTTTTAGCCAGAGGGTAGTAACTCTGTGGAATGCTCTGCCACTGACTGTGGAGGAGGCCAAGTTTGTGCGTATATTAATGCAGAAGTCAATCGTTTTCTGATTGGTCAGGGCATCAAAGGCTATGGTGAGAAGGCAGGTGTATGGGTTGTGTGGGATCCAGGAACAGCCATGATGGAATGGTAGAGCTGACTTGTTCTGCTCCTATATCTTATGGCCTTATAGTCTTATCAGGATTCTTAGAATTCTCTGTCCAAGAGGGCAGTGGAGGGTCAGTTGAGTATATTCAAGACAAATGTTGATATTTTTCAATGCTTATGGAATTTATAGGTATGGATTTAGTGCAAGAAAATAGAGCTGGCCTTAAAAAATGGCCACAAAGTATCGAAATGGCATGCTCTTTCTTCTACTTGTTTTGCTCATGTGTACTTTTAGGCTGCCTGTGGAAGCAAAAGTGAGTTGGCAGCTTTGCTGTACACAAAGGATATTGATATCAATCAGCACGACAATCAGGGACGAACGGCACTCCACTTTGCAGCTGCTGTGAATAATGTGGATGCTGTTGAGTTGTTATTGAAAAACAATGGTAAGCCAAATAAAATAAAATTGAATGGTTTCATTCTTTTTCCAAAGGGATGCCTTTCTCTTACTAAATTTATTATTTTAGGTACAATTTGTGGTCAAAACAAATTACCTAAATTTCATTTCTTTCTACTGTTGTTATCAGACAGTTCTAGGCCAGAAATCATTTTACCCTCACTATTATGCAATTAATTTATGATATCTTACATCTACACTAGTTAATCCCCTCTTCCCTGTTTTCAGTCAGAAAGGTTCACAGCTTACTGTGCTTTTACATTATCCAGTTTTGGCTACAGTATGTCTAAATGTTAATCTGCTTGCTTTCCACCATTGCCAAAGGACTAAGTAAGAATTCTCCCCATAAGTAGAGATAACAGGAGGTAGGAATGCTATAAGTGGACATAAAGCACACTTAGAAGAGCAAGATTAACAAAAAAATAACTCAAATCAATTGCAAAAGAAATGTCCTGATTTGGGAGACTCATCACAAAAAGAGATTTAGAGGAAAGTATATTAGCAGTGCAAGATATGTACCTGGAAAAGTTAGCTGCATGATTAATAACAGCACCAGAAGTAGGTAATATTGTTTTATTATATTGTACATAGAGTTAACTAATATCTAATAGTTTGTTATTGAGACTCAGTGACCAAAGCTAATCAGTGGTTAATCATTTAATCTGATATGAGGGGTGACCTGGTAGAACTATATAAAATTAGATTTATACATATTTATTTACATACTTACTTACTGCCTATAATGCTGCTGGCATTTAGGGCAACTATGAAGGTCTTCCATCTCTGGCAGTGTACATGGCTTCCTTCATCGTGTCAGTAGCTTCCTCCCAGTTTTCACTACAGTCAGTCATGCAAATCCTGAGCGGAGACTCAAGAATACCGTTGCACACAGATGTAGAAGGATTTTTCATTGCTGGTTTTGTAAATAATTTTGTTTTACTAGGCAGAGTTCTTAGCTCTGAGCTGAACCCCCAGACACTGAGGACCAGTGAAGCTCTTTGTCTGGCCTCTACCCTTTGACATGTTTAGCATAGGTGACCCTGCCAAGAGCCAAAGCAAAAAGCCCAGACTTCAGCCAACTTAGCTTTCTGGATCATTGAGGCACCCAGGTCACAATAAAGCTGTGGTCTGTATGTGTATTTATATATGGCAAAAGAGAGAGGGAGGGAGAGAGTGAAGGAGAGAGAGACAGAGATATTAAAGGAATTAGAACAAGTGCTTAGCCTCCTGCTATCTACTTGCTTTATATTTATGACTGTTAAGCTAAATATTCCCACAATGCCATAATTAAGACCACTGTTGTAGACTGAATCAAAGCTGGTAAAGAATCAAGGAGGTAGATTGGAAACCTGGCTGAATGGTGCCACAGCAACAACCTCTCACTCAACATGAGCAAAAACCTAAAAACTGATTATTCTCTACAGGAGGAGGAATCCAGAGGTCCATGAGCCAGTTCTTATCAGGGAATCAGAGGTAGAGAGGGTCAGTATCTTTAAATTCCTCAGTATTATATTTCAAAGGATCTGTCCTGGGTCCAGCACTTAAGTGCCATTACAAAGAAAGCATAGCAACGCATCTAGTGTCTTAGTGAAGATTCAGCAACTTTGATAAACTTCTATAGATGCACGGTGCAGAGTATACTGACTGGGTACATCATGGCTGGTATGGAACCACCAATGTCCTTGGATGGAAAGGCCTACAAAAAGTAGTGGACACTATTTCATCACAGGTAAAGTCTTCTTCACCATTGAGCATATCTACAAGGAGTACTGTCTCAGGAAGGCAGCATTCATCATCAAGGATCTCCACCAATCGGGCCATGCTTTCCTCTCATTGCTACCAACAGGAAGGAAATTTAAGAGCCTTAGGTCCCACACCATCAGGTTCAGGAACAATTATTACCCCTCAACCATCAGGCTCCTGAACCTGAGTAGATAACTTCATTCAACCCAACACTGAGATCCCAATAGGTTTCATAAACTATGGACTCACTTTTAAGGATCTACAACTCCTGTTCTCAATATTATTTATTACTTATTTATCTATTATTATTTTGTTTTTCTTTTAGTATTTTCACGATTTTTTGTCTTTTGCACATTGGTTGTATGTCCATCTTTGTGCATAGTTTTACATTGATTCTATTGTGTTTCTTTGTACTCATTTTGAATACAAGCAAGAAAATGAGTCTCAGGATAGTACAATATATGGTGTCAAGTATACTTAGCTGATAAATTTACATTGAACTTCTCCCAGAGTAGAAATACTGGAAGCCATAGCTTTAAGTTGAGAGGGGGAGAGTTTAAAGAAGATTTATGAGGCAAATTTTTTTACACAGAAGGTGTTAGGTCCTCTGGAACACACTGCCAGAGAATGGCAGAAGCAACTGCATTGTCAATATTTGAAAGCTATTTAGACAGGCACATGAAGAGGCAGGGAATGGGGAGATATAGATGGTGTGCAAGCAAATGGGATTAGTTTAGTTTGACAAAGTGATTGGCACAGGCATCATGGACTGACAGAACAGTTCCTGTGCTGTACTGTTCTATGTTATATACTGTACTTTTTGGTTTAAAGCCCAAGATTTAGTAAGTTCTTTAAACACTGAAGATAATGTAAGTGGTTTCTCATTTTCATTTATAATATCTCACAGCTAATATTGATAAGAAAACTTTAAGAGATGAGCAGTCAGCAATACATCATGCAACGAAGCATAATGCAACCAGAACATTAATGTATCTGTGTGAAAATGGTGCTAATATTCAATTGCAAGATCATCGATTAAGGACTCCACTTTTTCTAGCAGCTGAATACGGTATGTTTTGATTAGTTATTTGATAACAAAAATATGGATCCATAATGATATGTACCATTTATATTATAATTTGTTTGGTGAAAGAAGCATTAAGTAAAATTTAATCTGTTATAAACTTCTTGATTGCATGTGAAACCTTGGTTCTCAGAAATATGTTACACAAGTTTAGATGCATTCTTTAATACAATTTTAAAAAATGCAAAATATTCTTTGTGCCAAATATTGTTAATAAATATATGTTATGTCTTTGCAAATATATATCAATTAAATAAAGTATGCACGCAAGATATGGCTTTAATTAGTGTATTCACATTGCAGCAAGGGCAAGAGAGAACCAGGTGCATACCATGATCAATGTACATGCGTAGACAACAGTCCAGATGTAGTGCTCTAAAAGAAACAGATCCATACATTACATCTCCTCACTCTTTAGATTAATGTAATATAAAACCGTATATGTACAAAATGTTCAATTTCTCTTTCACGAACCATATTCAGATAAACATGCTTTCATAATAACAGTCCATAACTAACTTCACTGTTTTAAAGATTCAGCCTTACGGCTGGTACTCTGTTTCTTTCAGGATAGCGCCTCTGGACCTGTGGAGTGGAAGCAGGTTTGTTAGGTCTCTTGCCAATGACAGAGTTCTCAGTTGTCGGTGTCACATTGCTGTCTGTGACATGATCATCACTGAGAGATAAGTCCGGTGGCTGTAATATGTCCATCTTGTTGGATGCAATTGAATCAGGTTGAATCAGTTCTTCGGTTGAGCATCCAGTATCTGGTCCACATGATGTCTCCATGTATGACTGCCACCATCCACTGTGTACATCGGTAGTCCAGTCCTTGTAGCTATCCCACTGGATGTCCATTTGTCTTCTTTGTAATCATGTGCTAGGACTTCTTGTCCAACCTTGAAGTTCTTTGTTGATTCACTTGGCAACTGGCTGAACTGTTTATTCTGCACTTCCCTCCATAGATCTGATTTCAGGAGGTCCATATGAGATCTCTGATTCCTGCTTATGATCAGCATTGCAGGTGTTTGATTTGTCACTGCATGAACAGAGTTCTGATATGCAAAAAGGAAATTGTCCACTTTGTGCTGTAGAGAAATGTCGTCCTTGTCCATTGGTTTAGTGGACTTCTTGAAGGTTTGGATAAACCTATCAGCTAACCCATTCATTGCTGGCAAGTGAGGAGCTGACTTAAAATGTCTAATGTTATTTTTCTTCATGAACAGTTGAAATTCTTCTGTTGTGTATTGTGGTCCGTTGTCACTCCCAATTTGTTCTGGGAAGCCGTTTTTGGCAAAGATAGTCCTCAAGGTGGAGACAGTCATTGCTGAGGTGGTTGACTTCATTGGTATTACCTCAAGTCACTTCTTATGAGCATCCACTGCAATCAGAAACATGGAGTCCATGAATGGCCCAGCAAAGTCAATATGTACTCTTGCCATGGTGATGATGGCCATGACCACAGGTGTAATGGTGCCTATGGGGATGCATTTTAAACTTTTTGGCCAAGTCTTCAATCTGTTTATCTATTCCTAGCTACTACACATAGCTCAGGGAGAAACTGTTCATCTTGACTGTACCCAGGTGTCCTTCATGCAGGTTCTCTAACACTCTGGTGCGCAGTTTAGATGGAACCACAACAAGAGATCTGCACATCAGTGTTCTTTGACATACTGACAGTTGGTCTCGTCTCATTGAGAAATCTGGAAACATAAGGTTACCATGAGTAGGCCATCCTTGCATGGTGATGTCATAGGCTTTTGAAAACGTCAGGTCATTCCTTGTTTCTCTTTGTATTTCTGAATTTGTTACTGGTAACTGGTCCACCAACGTGGTGTGGAAGCCCTCTGCTGGTCACAATGTGAAGACTTTATTTACTTAGCTGCCAACAGTGGAAGATGTGACAAGCCATCAGCATTGCTGTGTTGTTTGAACTCTATGTCAGAAGAGTGGGTTCCTAGGAACTGTGCCCAACATTGTAACCAGGTAGCAGACATCACTGGAATTCACTTCTTGGGATTGAAAATGGACACAAGGGGCTGGTAATCTGTCACTAGCATACAATTTTGTCCATTGAAGTAGCAGTGAAGCTACTTTATTCCTCATACTAGACTTAAGGGCCTCTCAGCCGATCTGTGCCTAGTTGCATTCTGCACCTATCAGCGATCTAGAAGCAAACGCAATCGGAAGTTCAGATCCATCTTTCATAGCATGTGATGCACCATCAATAACTCTAGGAGACTGGAAGTGAACAATAGGCTTTTATTAACAGCGAAAAGGGAGCACGACATATCGAAGACTGAGGGAGGAGCAGTGCCCCAATCGCCTTTATACAGGGGTCTGTGGGAGGAGCCACAGGAGCAGTCAGCAGAGGGGTGTGTCCAGACAGGTATACATAGTTTACCACAGCATGTGATAGCAGTCTGAAGGACAGTGATGGGTCATAATGGGTGAGCAGTTCATTTGATGTTATTTGTCTCTTGTTTCCTTAAATGTTTTTTCATATCTTTCTGACCATTCCCACTTTGCTCTTGTCTGCAACAGTGCATTCAATGGGTGCAGCACTGTAGCAATGTATGGAAAAAAAAACCAGTGGTAGTAGTTTACAAAGCCCGAATATGACCTGAGTTATGACACATTTTCCAGTTTGGTGCCTGTAGCACTGCTTCAGTCTTCTCTTGCAACTTATGTAAACCATGCTTGTCAAAGACATGTCCACAATATGTAATTTCAAACCTGAAAAACCCACATTTCACTCTCTTTGTGCACAGTCCTTACTCACTCAGCCTGGTAAGAACTTTACCAATATTCTGGAGGTGCTTTTCATCATTCTTGCCAGTCATGATGATGTCATCAAGGTAATATTGTGTTCTTGGGATATCTTGGAGCACATGGTCCATTGCTCTTTGCCAAATTGCTGAAGATGATGCAATGCCAAAGACAAGAGTGTTGATTGTGAGGAATTTCCAGCTTGACTCAAGTCAATGTTTGAAAACCTCTCCTCACCTGCCAAAGCTGCAAAGATGTCTTCTATTCATGTCAGGGGATACTGCACAGTACGCAGCACCAGGTTTATGCTCACTTTGAAATCTCCACATATGTGAACAGCTCTGGCATTCCTTTTCTTGATCACTGGGACAATGGGTGTGGCCCAAATGCTCCATTTAATCTTGGAGAGAATTCCAGACGCCTCCAAGCTCTGAAGTTCAGCGTCCACTTTAGGATGTCGTATGTTAGGTACTGGATGCACTTTATGGAATTTTGATGTTGCTGCTTTATCCAGTTCAATTCTGGCCTTCTTGCCTTTGAGTTTACTAATACCCTTCTCAAATACCTTCTCATTAGCATTAAACAACTGTGACAGTCTCCCGTTAGTGCTACCGCTGGGCTGCAGTTGCCTGTTGATGACACATTAGGAGCTTTGATTGAGTGCCAGTCTAGTTGGATTTTTCTCAACCATTCACCTCTGTAAAGTGCTGGCCCTCCACTTTAAAACACATAAAGCTCTAAATGCTGGTTTGGCGTCCAGACATCACATTCACTTTCAGTTTGCCTTTGGGAGATACTTTTTCGCTTGTATAAGTCTTTAGCATCACTGAGGTCTTCTCTAACAGTAGCTTAGAAAACAGTCTTTGTAGTCGCTCTCTGAAATTATGACAAAGCTGACCCTGTTTCCAGTTCCATTTTCAGTTTTACACCAGACACATCTATTATGATTCATATTATATTGTGAACTGTTTCAGTAATACTATGCAGTTATAGGCATGACATTTCACCTTTATCAGACTCCATGTTGTCTGATTCTGTTTCAATTTAGTTGTTAGTTTTGTCTGCCTTGCACACTCTCTTTATGTGACCTTGTCTGTGGCACTTTCTGCAGACTTTTTCTTTGAACCAACAGTCATTTGCATCATGGAATGATTTGCCACATTGATAACATTTTTGGGTTTTTGGACTATTCAGGGACATTTTGTGCATTTCACATTCTAAATTCCTTTTCTCTAGTTTAGCTGCATCCTTTGCTACAGTCTCTAATTATATTACAATAGTTAATGTTCGTTCTAAGGTTAGGTCCCTTTCGGGCAGTAGCCTCTTTTGAGAGCTTTGACTGTGCATGCCACATACAAGCCTGTCACTTCAATGCATCAGAGAGTCCATCTCTAAAGTCACAGTACTGGGAAAGTTTGTGCAGTTCTGCAATGTATTCGGAAATACTTTCTCCTTTGACTGGTTCCTTTTGTAAAAATCTATATCTCCCAGCTATTACCAGCAGTTTAGGGCTCAAGTGATTTTGTAAAATTGTAACCATTTCGTCAAACATCTTGCTTGCTGGCTTTTCAGGGGTAAATAAATTGCAGAAGAGGCTGTATGTCCTTGCACCCATTAACCTAAGAAACGTGGGGCCTTTCATTTGCTCAACCACATCGTTTGCCTTACAGTTCAATTCAACCCTCTTGAACCACAATTCCCGGCCTTCATTAGCATCCGTGATGGGCTTCTGTACTAACTCTCACTGTTTCATCCTGTAACTGTCAATGCAGTTGGTGATATTCTCTGACATTCAGGTTTGTACTCGTCACCAATTTGTTGTGTTTTTGCAACTACATATCAATTAAACAAAAGTATGCATGCGGGAAATGGCTTTAATTGGTATATTCACATTTCAGCGAGGGGAAGAGAGAGAACAATGTGCATAAGTGGACAACATCATACGTAGTGCTAAGGGAAGCCATTGCTATAAAAGAAATAGATTCATATGTTATAATATATATCTAACAATACCCAAATAAATTAACTCATTGTTCACCTCATTTCTAGTTCACATCATTGCCATTCACTTGAGTTATCATTCTTCATGTTGTAGTCAATGAGCTAAATTCTCTGAATTTTCAATCAACAGTTATAAGATCTTGCCATGGTTTGTTCAGCAGCACATTTCAAACTCTACCACCTAAGAGAACAGGGCTAGCAGGTGTATGAAAACAACACCAAGATCAATTTCAAATCATACTCTATCCTCATTTAGAATATTCGGTCAATCCTTTATCATTGCATGCTCAAACTCCTAGAATTTCTTACCTAACAACTCTTGTAATGTCCTTAAAATTTACAGCAGTTCAATAAGATGTCCCATTACAACTTTCTTTAAGCCAATGAGTTGTGGGCTTTAAATTTATTCTTGTCAGCAATGGCGACTTCACCTGAAAGACTAAAACAGAATTCCATTCCTTTTAATTTTAGTACAACAAGAATCATTCGCTGAGAAAGCAGGTGCAAATATAACTAATATTCTATAAAGTTCCAGCCTGGTGTGTTACAACCACATTTTATCTCCTCCTTCTGGAGCAAAGATAAACCATATAACAATTACAGCACGGAAACAGGCCATCTTGGCCCTTCTAGTCCGTGCTGAACGCTTACTCTCACCTAGACCCACCTACCTGCAGTCAGCCCATAACCCTCCATTCCTTTCCTGTCCATATACCTATCCAATTTTTTTTAAATGACAAAATCGAACCTGCCTCTACCACTTCTACTGGAAGCTCGTTCCACACAGCTACCACTCTGAGTAAAGAAGTTCCCCCTCGTGTTACCCCTAAACTTTTGCCCCCTAACTCTCAACTCATATCCTGTTGTTTGAATCTCCCTTACTCAATGGAAAAAGCCTATCCACTTCAACTCTATCTATTCCCCTCATAACTTTAAATACCTCTATCAAGTCCCCCCTCAACCTTCTACGCTCCAAAGAATAAAGACCTAACTTGTTCAACCTTTCTCTGTAACTTAGGTGCTGAAACCCAGGTAACATTCTAGTAAATCTTCTCTGTACGCTCTCTAATTTGTTGACCTCTTTGCTATAATTTGGTGACCAGAACTGTACACAATACTCCAAATTTGGCCTCACCAATGCCTTGTACAATTTTAACATTACATCCCAACTCCTATACTCAATTCTCTGATTTATTAAGGCCAGCATACCAAAAGCTTTCTTCACCACCATATCCACATGAGATTCCACCTTCAGGGAACTATGCACCATTATTCCTAGATCACTCTGTTCTACTGAAAACTCCGTGCTTCTCTCATGAAATCAGAATCAGAATCAGCATCAGGTTTATTAACACTGACATGTGTCATGAAAATTCCTGTTTTGCAGCAGCAGTAAGACATGGGAGCAGAATTAGACCACTCGGCCCATCAAATTCACTCCGCCATTTCATCAGGGCTTATTTATTATCCCTTTCAACCCCATTCTCCTGCCTTCTCTTATAACCTTTAATGCCTTGACTAACCAAGAACCTATCAACCTTTGCTTTAAGTATACTCAATCACTTGGCTTCCACAGCCATTCAGGCCAATGAACTTCACAGGTTCACTACCCTCCAGCTGAAGAAATTCCTATTCTAAATGGACATCCCTCTATTCTGAGGCTGTGTCCTCTGGTCCTAGAAGCACCCACTTATAGGAAACACCCTCTTCACATCCATTCTATCTAAGCCTTTCAATATTCAATAGGTTTTAATGAGATCCTACCCTCCCATGCTTGTAAACTCCAGCATATACAGGCCCAGAGCCATTAAACTCCTCTTATGTTAATCCTTTCATTCCTGGAATCATTCTCGTGAATTTCCTCTGGACCCTTTCCAATGCCAGCACATCTTTGCTTAGATAAGGAGCCCGAAACTGCTCACAATACCCCAACTGCAGTCTGACCAATGCCTTATAAAGCCTCAGCATCATAACCTCGCTCATATATTCTTGTCCTCCAGAAATGGATGCTAACGTTGTATTTGCCTTCCTTTCCACTGATTCAACCTGCAAGTTAACATTTAGGGAATCCTGCAAAATGACTCCCAAGTCCCTTTGCACCTCTGATTTTTGAATTTCCTCCCTGTTTAGAAAACAGTCTACACCTTTACTTTTTTTTTATGGTAGAAAGAATAAATAGTGCAAAACGAGTGCAAAAATGAGGTAATGCTCATGGATTCATGGTCCATTCAGAAATCTGATGGTGAAGGGGAAGAAGTTGTTCCTAAAACGTTGAGAGTGTATCTTCAGCTCCTGTACCTCCTCCCTATCAACAGATAGGTGACATACCCTTTCATTGCATTCTTAATAGAATTAGAGATTCTATTCATTCTTTTCTACTTTTAAGGAACCTAGAGGAGCTTTTTGGGTAGGTTGAGGGAATGGTGGTGAAAGAAATTGGACTGATTGGTGGGGTGTGGGGGAAAAGAGCAAGAAAGTTGGATGTCAAGATAACCGCTCAACATTTAAGAAACAGTGTTAGTTTTAACAATTTGGATCTGAATGCCTCCATAAATATAAAGTGGACAGGACAATTTGTTTGGATTCAGAGACCTGTTAAGAATGTGACAGGTAATTTGTAAAGTTGGTGATGGTGTGTTTTCACTTTCTTGATTCCCAGAACTCCTGTACATTGCAGGAAAATTATTGAATCATAAAGTATAATGACAGCACAGAGAAGACAGTGGAAATATTGAAAATGGAGTTAGATTAGGTCATTTGTCCCTTTTCTGCCTGTTTCACACACCAACAAAATTACCATTGATCATCCACTTCTGTTTTTGCTTTTTCCCCTTTCCCCAAAACATATTTACCTCCTTATTGAATATATTAAATGAATTGTTTGTCACTGCCTTCTCTGGTAGAGAATTCTACAAGTTTATCATTCTTTAGGTGAAGATAATTTACGCTTTCTCAGTTTTAATGGTAGATCCTGTATCCTGAAGCTGTGATTTCAAGTTCTAGATTATTCAGTAAAATTGGGGGCACCCTCCTTGTATCTAATTTATCTTATACAAGACCTGTTAGAACTTATCAGGTTTCTACTGTAGTCCTTTAGCTTAAGAACTATTTTTGTAAATCTCTCTGGACTCTCACTAACATAGTAAACAGAACTGAAAACATCTGAGACCAGACCAGTGTTTTATAGATGCTCAGCATGACGTCCCTGCTAAAGTCACTTAACAGAACAGATCCTCTCAAAATGCAATTTGTCTCCTTATACTATTAAGTAAAATCTTGTTGATTCTTTACTCTAATGCTCCTTTCTTATAATAACTCCTTACCTCTTGATGCTTTTAACAGCCAAAAATGTTTCCACCTGTCTTGAATGCACTCACTGACTGAGCCTGTTCAGTAAATCCAGATCACTACCCCAGCTTGCAAACACCTGAATTATGTACAAACCATACAACTGAATAAGCATTTTGAAGACCATGGGATGAATTTTCTGGGGTCTGCAGGCATTTCCTGTATGAAACACCTTTTCAAGTTGTGAACTGTCTGGGTTATGAACGGTTCACAGGAACAGAACCCAGCCATAACCTGGGAGGACCAATAATTCCCAAGATTCATGACCTTCTGGGTGAAGAACATTTTTCACAACTCCTTTCTGAATGACTGACACCTATGTCAAGACTGTAATTCTATTTACCCTACAAAAAAAATGGATCTAATGCTTTCCTGGCATATATATGATGAATTAACTCTTCTCAGGCTTCCAGTTGGTACAGGTATAAATTTTAATTAGTGTTTTGATGACTAACTCTGTCATCTTTATCAGGGATGATACCTAGACATGTCTAGTCCGGTGGTATATATACGCCTATCGTCCATCCTTTCTGATTGGTTAGTCCTCGTCCAATCAGGTTTCCACTATCCCACCTTGTTTACAATCAAATTCCTGTTCTTACGTAGAGTGATACCTTTGTCTTTGTTAAATTTTTTTTCTCTAGTTTTATTTCAAAGGCCTCCTTCATCAGGCAGTCCCAAAAGCCATTGGTGCAGCACAGTAGTTTTGTGCCTTCAAAGTCAGTCCTATGGTTATTGCAAATGCAATGTTCTGCTACTGCCAATTTTTCTGGGTAACCCAAACGGATACACCTCCTATGCTCCTTGATGTGGGTTTCCACCGTGAGTCCCATCTGGCCGATATACACTGCTCCATCTTCACAGGGAATCCTGTAAATGTCAGCTGTCCTGATTTCCAGGTCATCTTTGATTTACTGTGTGAAAGCTATTTCGGACCCAGAGAATCTCCATGAGGAAATAAGACAATTACGCATGACATTCCCTACAGAATGGCTACATGGTGAAGGAAATCAATCATGTCCTTAAAAGGACTGATGGAAAAACCAGGAACCCTAACAACAAAGAGGAACCCATCATCACCGTCTGTCTTCCCTATATTTCCACGGTTTCTGGAAGGATCATCAGGATCCTGAAGAAATATAGGATTAATACCATCCACAAACTCATAAGAAAGCTCAAATCACAGCTTATGCAGGTCAAAGGTGATCTGGGACTCAAGTTAATTTGCAATGGCTGTAAGATTGACTTTGACTGCACAAAACTACTGTGCATTGCCAGTGGGTTTTGGGACCACTTGGAGAAGGAAGCCATCAAATAAAATTAGAAGTTTTTTTTTAACAAAGGCAAAGGTCTCGCTCTAAGTAAGACCTGACATTTAATTGTAAACAAGGTGGAAACCTGATTGGATGAGGAATAACCAATCAGGGGAGCGGACAATGGAGGTATATATACCACTGGACTAGACATCTCCAAGCATCATCCCTGATGAAGATGGAAGAGTTTTTCATTGAACGTCAGTTAGAATCAGTACCTGTACTTGGCTGGAAGCCCAAGAAGAGTTTGTTCGTATATTTATCCTTGTTCATGGAAGCGTCATCACTTCAAATATCCCATCAAGTCCCAAGAGAATTTTGTGTATTTTATGAGATCATCCAGCTGGAGCTGGATGAACTTCAGATCATTCAGGAGGCAGAGGCAGTAATAGATCGGAGTTTCAGGCAACCAGGTACCCCTAAAAGTCAGGAGACAGGTAACTGGGTGACTGTCAGGAGAGGGAAGGGGAATAGACAGAAAGAGCAGAGCACCCCTGTGGCCGTTCCCATCAACAATAAGTATACCGTTTTGGATACTGTTGGTGGGGACAACCTACCAGGGACAAGTTGTAGTGGTCGCATCTCTGGCACTGAGACTGGACCCTCAGCTCAGAAAGGAAGGAGGGAAAAGAGGAGAGCAGTAGTGATAGGGGTTTCGATAGTTAGGGGGACAGATAAGAGGTTCTGTGGGAGAGATTGAGAATCCCGAATGGTCTGTTGTCTCCCTGGTGCTAGGGTCCGGGATATCTCGGATTGAGTTGTCGGTATTCTCAGGAGAGAGGGTGAGCAGCCAGATGTCGTGGTCCATGTGGGGACCAATGACATAGATAGGAGTAGGGATGAGGTCCTGAAGAAGGAATATAGGGAGTTAGGACAGAAGTTAAAAAGCAGGACTTAAAGGGTGGTAATCTCGGGATTGCTGCCTGTGCCACGAGACAGAGAGGGTAGGAACAGGAAGTTATGGCAGATGAATGTGTGGCTGAAGAGTTGGTGCAGGGGGCATTGGTTCAGATTTCTGGATCATTGGGATCTCTTCTGGGGAAGGTCTGACTTGTACAAAAAGGACGGGCTGCACCTGAACTGGAAAGGGACCAATATCCCAGCGGGCAAGTTTGCTAGAGCTGTTGGGGAGGGTTTAAACTAGTTTGGCAGGGAGGTGGGAATCAGAATATGAGTGCAGAGATTAGGGTAGAAGGACAAGGGCATGATGCTATGTGTTCGGAGTTGGTGGGGAAGGACAGGCGGGGATAAAATATAAATGTAACCAGTTTTAAAGTCTGTCACCAGCCTTGTGGCCCATCAGGCTGGTGCTTATGCTGGTTTCCGGCATAGCCAGTTAAAGGGGTTGAAATGTGTCTATTTCAACGCTAGGAGTATTAGGAATAAAGGGGATGAACTTAGAGCATAGATCAGTACATAGAGCTACGATTTTGTGTCTGTTATTGAAATTTGCTGGAGGAAGGGCAGGATTGGCTGATGCAGGTACCAGGGTTTAGGTGTTTTAAAAGGAATAGGATGGGAGGTAGAAAAGTTGGGGGGGGGGGAGTGGAGTAGCATTACTGGTCAGGGATAGTATCACGGCTATAGAAAGGGAGGACGCTGCAGAGAGAGTGTCCACTGAGTTGGTGTGGGTGGAATCAGAAACAGGAAGGTGTCAATCACTGTGCTGGGAGTAGTCTATAGGCCCCCAAATACCCCTTGGGACACAGAGGAGCAGATAAGCAGGCAGATTTTAGAATGGTGCAGGAAATACAGGGTTGTAGTTATGGGTGATTTCAACTTCCCTCATATTGACTGGCACCTCCTGAATGCAAGGGGGATAGATGGGGCTGAATTTGTCAGGTGTGTTCAAGGAGGATTCCTGACACAGTATGTGAACCGGCCGATGAGAGGAGAGGCCATACTGTATCTAAAGACCTCTTGGTGGGGGAGCATTTTGGTGAGAGTGACCACAACTCCCTTAGCTTCAGCATAGCTATGGAAAAGGATAAAAACAGACAAAATGGGAAAGTACTTAACTGGGGAAGGGCTAACTATGAAGGGATGAGGCAGGAACCAGTGAGAGTAAATTGGAAACAGATGTTCAAGGGTGAAAGCACAGAAGTAATGTGGAGGAAGTTTAGGGACCACTTGTGCTGGGTTCAGGATAGGTTTGTCCCCCTGAGACAAGGAAAAAATGGTAGGAAAAGGGAACAGTGGCTGACAAAACACGTGAGGCAACTTGTTGAGAGGAAGAAGGAAGCATATGTTAGATATAAGATGCAGGAAGCAGGAGGGGCTCATGAGAAATATAGGGTAGCCAGGAAGGAGCTTAAGAAAGGATTTAGGAGAGCTCGAAGGGGGCGTGAGAAGGCGTTGGCATGTAGGATTATGGAGTACCCCAAGGCGTTCTATGCGTATGTGAAGAACAGAAGGATGACAAGAATGAAGGTGGGGTCGCTAAAGGATAAAGAAGGCAACATGTGCCTGGAGGCTAGGGAGGACCTAAATGAATACTTTGCTTCAGTATTCACGAGTGAAAAGGACCTTGATCAGAGTGAGGTTGAAATAGAACAGGCCTGTGTGCTGGACAATGTTGAGATTAAGGAAGAAGTAGTGATGGATCTTCTTAAAAACATCAAGATTGATAAGTCCCCGGGACCAGACATGATATACCCCAGGTTGCTGTGGGAAGTGAGAGAAGTGATTGCTGGGTCAGTACCTAAGATCCTGTCTGATATATCCTGTTTAGCTGCAGGGGAGGTGCCGGAGGATTGGAGAATGGCAAATGTATTTCCCTTGTTTAAGAAAGGTAATAGGGAGAATCCTGGGAACTATAGACCGGTGAGTCTTATGTCGGTGGTCTGCAAACTGTTGGAAAGGATTCTTAAGGAGCATTTGGAGAACTACAGTCTACTCAATGATAGTCAACATGGCTTTGTGAAGCGAAGGTCATGCCTCATGAGTCTAATTGAGTTTTTTGAAGAGGTAACAAAAGAAATTGATGAGGGTAGGATGGTAGATGTGGTCTTTTTTTTTAGATGACTACACCCACAAAAGGTGCATCCAGATTAGGAGAATGGGCAAATAAGTGGCAGATGGAATATAGCGTCAGGAGGTATACAGTCATGCACTTCAGAAGAAATAAAATGGTAGACTATTTTCTAAATAGAGGGAAAATTCAGAAATCTGAGGTGCAAAGGGATTTGGGAGTCCTGAAAGGTTAATTTGCAGGTTGAGTCTGTGGTGCTGAAGGCAAATGTGATGTTAGCATTCATTTCAAGAAGACTAGAATATAAAAGCAAGGATGTAATGTTGAGGCTTTATAAATCACTAGTGAGGCCTCACATGGAATATTGTGAGCTGCTTTGGGCCCCTTAACTTACAAAGGATGTGCTGAAACTGGAGAGGATTCAAAGACCTTGATAGACTGGATATGGAGAGGATGTTACCTATGGTGGGAGAATCTAGGACCAGAAGACACAGCTTCAGAATAGAGGGGTGTCCTATTAGAACAGAGATGAGGACAAATTTCTTTATCCAGAGAGTTGTGAATTTGTGGAATTCATTGCCACAGGCAGCTGTGGAGGCAAGTATATTTAAGCCAGAGGTTGATAAATTCTTGATTAGTTTGGGCATGAAGGAATACAGGGAGAAGGCAGGAGATTGGGGCTGAGAGGAAAAATAGATCAGCCATGATGAAATGGTGTAACAGACTTGATGGGCCAAATGGCCTAATTCTTCTCATATATCTTATGGTCAGTGATTATCATCAATAAAATAGTGCTACAGACCAAGTGAGATCCCCAACAAATAAGAATTTACTGTAAGACTGTTCTTTATTACATATATCTATGAAAAATATCTGGAGACTATTTAACATAAACTGCCTATGCTAGTTGCACTATTTAGGCACTATGACACTGAGCTGAGAACCACCCAGGGTTGCTAGGCAACGCATATGGGCTACACCCTAAAGTGAATATGTTGTAATAATTTGGAGGCCACCAGCCTGAGGAAGTGCACAGGGACACAGATGTTAGCAGGGAACTCAGAGAAGTCAGTCAAACTCTCAGGGAGAGAAAAGAGGTCTTCTGTAGTCCAAATAAATAAAATAATAAATAGACCAACAAGAAAGTGGAGCAAATACCTACAGCATCTATATTTACTTACCTAATAAAGCCTCCTAAGACATTTAATTTTGACAAACTAAAGGACTTTGAGAGATGGCTCAGCCACTTTGAGAGTTTAGGGTTGCAAGCAATCTCACTCAGGCTTTGGAAGAACAGCAAGGAAGCACACTGATATACTGCATGGGCGACAAAACAGATGACATTATGGGTGGATTAAGACTGACGGATGCTTGGAAAAAGGACTACAAAACAGTGCAGGACAAATTCAAAGAATATTTCACAGGAAAGTGAAATGTGGTATATGAGAGGGCAAAGTTTAACTCCAGCAAACAGGAGCTGGATGAAAGCGTAAATGACTTCATCACAGCATTGTATACCCTGTCAGACAAATGTGCATATAGAAATCTGAGAGATTAGCTCCATAGAGACAGGATTGTTGTCAGGCTACTAGACACCAAATTGTCAGAGAGACTTCAGTTGCATGCAAATCTCACAGTAGAGAAAGCTATGGTCAAGAAGAGTGAGAATGTTTGTCGACAGCAGTCAGGCACAAAAATGATACTGAGTTAAAGCTAGAAGCTATACAAAAAGAAGGGTACAAACAAGGTGGAGTCAGAAAGAAGTGACAGTAGAATTCAGCTCAAACAAAATAGACAAGTGAAATAAAGAACAGGTAAAATGTCCAACTGCAGGAAATGCAACGAGTCTTCATTCTATGTCAAAGAGCTCTGTCCAGCAAAATGGGTGAAATGCCACCAATGAAACAGAGTTGGCCCTTATAAAAGCTATTGTCACTCAAAAACAGTTCTTTAGGAGGTCAAAGAAGATCATGATTCAAATTAAGAGAGAGCTTTCCTTGGGACTCTAGATTCAAATAGATAAGGCTGGTGTACTACAGTTCAGTTGCAAAATGAGGCAGTGATGTTCAAAGTGGACACTGGGGCAGATGTCACAGCCATCCTCAAATATCTTCACAAAACTGGTGAAAGAAACAAGCATTACGCCAAATCCAACAAAGAAAGTGCTCATTGGACCAGAGAAACATAAGCTCTGTGTTGAAGAAATGTTTACTACTTCCATTTGTAAAAATGAGAGATAGTTAAAAGAGGATGTCTATGTTGTTCAGAATCTCTTCTCTCCACTACTGGGATGACATGCCATTGAGAAGCTGAACCACATTGCAAGGCTGGATTTGCTAAACAAGCAGGAGAAGTACTCAGAGTTGTTCACAGGCCTGGGGGACTGAAACAAGAGTACTTTATCCAAATGAGCCCAGGAGTGATGTCCTACTCTCTTAACTACAGCAAGGTTAACTACAGTCCCACTGATGAACACAATCAAAGCTGAACGAGAGAATGGAGGCAATTGGCATCATACTGTAACTAGAGTGAATGTACCTACTGACTGGTGTGATGACATTGTTCCTGTTCCCAAGCCAGATGGCACAATGTGAATCTGTGTTGATCTAACAAAATTGAATAGTGCAGTGAGGCGAGAGTTTATTCTGCTCTCTGTTGAGCACACATTGGATATGCTGGCTGGAGCAAAGTACTTCACCAAACTAAATGCACACTCAGGATTCTGGCAGGTCTATTAGCTTCTAAGTCACAGAAGCTCAAAAACTTTATCACACTATATGGACACTATGCTTTCAAGAGATTCCCTTTTGGCATCTCATCAGCCCCTGAATTCTTTTAAACCAAATTTTTGAAGGACTGGAAGGAATAGTCTGCCACATGGATAATATACTCATTTTCAGAGGCTCAAGTGAGGTACATGAAAAAGAGTGGAATCTGCCTTGGAGAAACTAAAGCAGGCTGGAATCACTCTGAATGAAAAGAAATGTGAATTTGCAAAATTGGAGGTGAAGTTCTTAGGCTACCAACAGTCCTCAGACGGAGTGCAACCAGATTCAGACAAACTGGCAGAAGTTTGGAACATGGACGAATCTACAAATGTATCAGAGATCAGTAGTTACCTTGGCATGGTAAACCAGCTGGGAAAGTTAATTTCAGATTTGGCAGAGAAAAGAAAGCCACTTTGTGACCACCTCTCACAGAGAAATGTTTGGACCTAGGATGCACCAGAGGAGAAGTTATCACTTAAAGCAGAGTTTATCTCCCTGTCAACATTTGGTGCTCTTTGATCTGAACAAAGCAACCAAGGTCTTAGCAGATATGTTTTCCTTTGGCCTAGGGGGAGTTCTTGGTGGCATATGCATCAAGAGTACTGACTCCTACTGAACTACGCTACACCCTAATCGAAAAGTAAATGCTGGCTGTCATGTGAGCTTGTGAACACTTCAGCTGCCACTTGATAGGCATGAAATTCCTACTTGAAACAGACCACAAGCCATTTTGTCTGCCTCCTCAGCTCGAAAAACTTGGATGACTTACCACTATGTCTGCAAAGATTCAGAATGAGGGTTATGCGATACTGCTATGGCATTGAGCATGTCCCCAGCAAATCTTTCACCACACCAGACACTCTGATGAGGATGCTATGTGAGAGTGAGTGGACGCTCAAGTACGTGAAAGCTTTTCTGCATCACAGAATAAACTGAATGAAATTTTCACTAAGTTGAAAAAGGATCAAATCCACAGCAAGGTTATGCAATACTGTGAGTGTGGATGGCCAGTATTCCAAAAGGAGCTCATGAGCTCAGACCGTACTGGCTTGAAAGAGACAGACTCACCATTCTTGATGGTTTGCTGCTATAGGGCTCCAGACACTACATTTTTGCATGCCACAATCATCAGTTAAATTTACCAGGGATATCAAGGCATTGAAAAATGTTGCCTAAGAGCAAAGCAATCCCTGTGGTGGGCTGGTCTGAGCACCCAGCTGAGAGATTATGTAAAGCAAAGTGAAGCATGCAGAAAACTGCACAAAGGTCATGCTGAACCTCCCTGTCTCATAGAATTCCCGGATTTTCCATAGCAAATTGCAGTCATAGAGATTTTCTTCTTGAAAAGAGACATATATCTTCTTACTGTGGATTACAGCTCACAGAATGTTGAGGTGTCCAAGCTGTCCTCCACATCCTCAGCAGCAGTTATACAGCACCTGAAAGCTCTATTCACTTGCCAAGGAATATCAGACAAAGGTCCACAATTCAACTGCTTAGAATTCAAAGCCTTTGCTGGGGACTGTGAGTTCAAACACCAAACAAGCAGTGCATAGTACTCAAAGGCAAATGGAGAAGTGGAAAGAGGAGTGCAAACTGTTAAGAGTCTCCTACTGAAGGCTTGCTTATTGCTCCGCACCTCTTGCAAATGCTACATTCCATCACAGCTGTCAATGTGCCAGAGACTGAGAACAAGCCTGCCTGTTTTTTTTCTCTTCTCCAACTTCACTTAATGGACTTAGATAAAGTGAGAAATTCTGAGACAATACAGCAGGAGAAAACGAAGAGCGTGCTTGATCTCAGATGCAGAACAAAATCTTTGTCACTACTCAGGAGTGGTGAAGCTGTTTGGGTTTCAGACCAGTTGACAGAGACTGGTGTAGGGGGCAGGGATTCAGATTCCTGGATCACTGGGGCCTCTTCTGGGAGAGGTGCGACCTGTACAAAAAGGATGGGTTACACACAAACCCAAAGGGGTCCAATATCCTAGCAGGCACATTTAATAGAGCTGTTAGGGAGGATTTAAACTAATTTGGCAGGGGGATGGGAACTGGAATGATAGGGCTGAGGAAGGGAAAAACAGAAAATCAAAGCAACAGAAATTATAGAAAGAACAGGCAGGAGATGAAGCTTAATCAAAGCCAGTGGCAGGAGTTACTGGGCAATAGAGGCGTGGTGCAGTTAAAACAGAAAGCAACAAATACTGGACTGAGAGTGTTGTATTTGAATGCACACAGCATAAGGAATAAAATGGACGATCTTGAAATTCAGCTACAGATTGGCAAATATAACGTTGTGGCCATCTCTGAAACTTGGCTAAAGGATGGCTGCGTTGGGAGCTGAACGTCCAAGGATATATGGTATATCGGAAAGATAGGTTATTAGGCAGAGGAGATGGCGTGGCTCTGTGTATAAGGAATAATATTAAATCATTGGAAAACAATGACATGGGATTGGAAGGTGTAGAGTCTGTATGGGTTGAGTTAAGAAATGGCAAGAGTAAAAGGACCCTAAAGGCAGTTGTATTCAGGCCTCCAAACAGCAGCCGGGATGTGGATTACAAATTACAGCAGGAGGTAGAAAAAGCATTTCAGAAAGGCAATGTCATGATAGTCGTTGGGGATTTTAACATGAAAGTGGATTGGAAAAACCAGGCCAGTACTGGACCTCATGAGAGAGAATTTATAGAATGTCGAAGGGATGGCTTTTTAGAACAGCTTGTTGTTGAGCCCACCAGGGGATCGGCTGTGCTGGTTTGGGTGTTGTGCAGTGATCCAGAGGTGATAAGAGTGCTTAAGGTTAAGGAATCCTTAGCGAACAGTGATCATAATGTGATCGAGTTAACATTGGAATTTGAGAGGGAGAAAATAAAATCCAATGTGTCGGTATTTCAGTGGATTAAAGGAAATTACAATGGCATGAGAGGGGAACAGGCCGGTTGACTGGAAAGGGACATTTGCAGAAAAGACAGCAGAGCAGCAATGGTTGGAGTTTCTGCAGAAAAATGAGGGAAGTGCAAGACAGATATATTCCAAATAAGAAGAGATTTTCAAGGAGAAGAAGGACACTACTGTGGCTGACAAATGAAGTCAGAGCCAAAGTAACTAGTGGGAAAATAGAGGATTGGGTGCAGAAGGAAACTAAGAAGGGCATTCAGAAGGAAAAGATGAATTCTGAAAGGAACCTGGTGACTAATATCAAAGAAGTTTCTAAAAGCTTTTTTAAGTATATAAAGGGTAAAAGAGAGCCAAGGGTAGATATAGGACAATACAAAATGACGCTGGAGATATTGTAATGAGGGATGACGAGATGGCAGAGGAACCGAATGTGTATTTTGCATCAGTCTTCACAGTGGAAGACGTCTGCAGTATACCGGACATTCAAGAATGTCAGAAAAGTGAAGTTTGTGCAGTGAAAGGTGCTCAGGAAACTTAATAATCTGAGGGTGGATTAAATCTCCTGGACATGATGGAATGCACCTTTGGGTTCTGAAGGAAGTAGCTGGAGAGATTGCTGAGGCATTAACGATGATCTTTCAAGAATCGATAGATTCTGGCATTGTACCCGATGACTGGAAAATTGCAAATGTTACTCCTCTATTTAAGAAAGGTAGGAGGCATCAGAAAGGAAACTATAGACTTGTTAGCCTGACATCAGTGGTTGGGAAGTTGTAGGAATTGATTGTTAGGGATGAGATTATAGAGTACCTGGAGGCACATGACAAGATAGGCCAAAGCCAGCATGGTTTCCTGAAAGGTAAATCCTGCCTGACAAACCTACTGCAATTCGTTGAGGAAATTACAAACAGGGTAGCAAAAGAGATGCAGTAGATGTGGTGTACTTGGATTTTCAGAAGGCCTTTGACAAGGTGCCACACATGAGGCTGCTTAACAAGATACGAGCCCATGGAATTACAGGGAAGTTACGGGCATAGGTGGAGCATTGGCTGGTTGGCAGAAAACAGAGGGTGGAAATAAAGGGATCCTATTCTGGCTGGCTGCCGGTTACCAGTGGAGTTCCACAGGGGTCAGTGTTGGTACTGCTGCCTTTTACAATGTATGTCAATGATTTGGACTACGGTATTAATGGATTTGTGGCTAATTTTGCCAATGATACAAAGATAGTTGGAGGAGTGGGTGGTGTGGAGGAAGCAGAGAGCCTGCAGAGAGACTTAGATAGTTTAAGGGAATGGGCAAAGAAGTGGCAAATGAAATACAATGTTGGAAAGTGTATGGTCATGCACTTTGATGGAAGAAATAAATGGGCAGACCATTATTTACATGGAGCAAGAATTCAAAATGCAGAGATACAAAGGGACTTGGGAGTCCTTGTGCAAGATACCCTAAAGGTTAACCTCCAGGCCGGGTCGGTTGTGCAGAAGGCAAATGCAATGTTGGCATTCATTTCTAGAGGTGTAGAATGTAAGAGCAGGGATGTGATGTTGAGGCTCTATAAGGCACTTGTGAGACCACATTTGGAGTATTGTGTGCAATTTTGGGCACCTTATTTTAGAAAGGATATACTGACATTGCCGGCTGATGGAGCAGTGACATCAGCGACGGACTCCGGAGTGATGGTTCCCGAGTTTGAATCCATGTGAGCTGCTCCCGGACAAGCTTTCCATCCATGCCGGGTTGAGTGTCGAGCTCGCAACTCGGCTTCGTAAAAAAACACTGCGCTGTGAGAAGGACGTGGGGGACCACTCACAGAATCTTTCCTCCAAGACAATCACTTGAAAGAATAAGTGGTCGTCGAGGCTCTGGCAGAGTATGGCACACAAAAAAAAACCTGACATTGGAGAGGGTTCAGAGAAGATTCACGAGAATGATTCCAGGAATGAAAGGATTACTTTATGAGGAATGTCTGGCAGCTCTTGGGCTGTATTCCCTGGAGTTCAGGAGAATGATGGGGGATCTCATAGGATCATTCCAAATGTTAAAAGGCTTGAACAGATTAGATATGGCAAAGTTATTTCCCATGGTAGGAGATTCTAGGACAAGAGGGTGCGACTTCAGTATTGAAGGACATCCTTTTAGAACAGAGATGCAGAGAAATTACTTTAGTCAGAGGGTGGTAAATCTGTGGAATTTGTTGCCACGAGCGGTTGGGGAGGCCAGATCATTGGGTGTATTTAAGGCAGAAATCGATAGGTTCTTGATTAGCGAGGGCATCGAAGGGTATGGGGTGAAAGCAGGAGAATGGGGATAACTGGAAGAATTGGATCAGCCCATGATTGAATGGTGGAGCAGACTTGATAGGCCAAATGGCCTACTTCTGCTCCTATATCTTATGGTCTTTAGGTCAGTTCACCTAAGGAACAATAGTCTGACAGCATGTACCATGATCATTCGTATTCAGCACATCACAAGGTGAAATCAGGTGGAACAGGTGTACGCTCATACACCTACAAAGTCCATGAAAGGTAGAGAAAGAAATAGAGTGGCCTGATCCTTATGACAAGGACTACTTACCTGAGGTGAATGCACCTGTTCAAGAATCTCCATCCACTCCAACACTTCCAGAAACCTATACCAGATATGATTGTTTATCTGTCCCACCACAGAGATATACTCCATAGCCTAATAGCTTAGAGCAAGTAACTAAAGAGGCAGAATAATCCTCTCACTTTGCCAGAATGTTTAGGTAGTCTATCCTGACTTCTATTAGGTTTAGTGTTTTTTAAGAGTTCTAATGTTGAAAACAATTTACAAAATGAGACTGTTCTTAAAGAAAAAAGAAAATTGATGGAAAAAAGGAAGAAAACAGAGAGAGACCATTAAAAGCAAAGAGAAAGACAGGTATAATGATGGCAATTCTTTTTTATGTTTATGTAGGGAGCATAAGTTATGAGCTATGGGTAAAGTGAACGGAATCATTCAATTTCAATGACTATAATTTCAATGCAGTTCTATCTACTTAGTTTTTCTTTTTCTTAAGAAGAGGAGATGTAGTGGTAGTTAATTGGTTATTTCTACGCCACTCACTTAGTCACACCCACATGGGAGGAGTTCACATACTGTACAAACAGATTAATTCAGTAAAATTCAGTAGGATATCCTGCAAGGCTAGGGTGCTGGTATTCTCTGCACTATCCCTCAATATTGAATGCAACAATTATGTGATCTTCTAACCAGCTCCCTCAGATTCCTGCTCATCTAGTGGAATCAAACTATTTACAAACCAGCAATAAGGATGCATCTTGTTGGAGAGTCCTCTAGGGACTCAGAAATCTCAAGTCACTGTGAAGCCATTCACATTTTTCATATATCACAGCAATAGGATAGTTTTAATGGAAGGGGCCCACCTGAGTAGACACACTGATTATAAAAAACACTTTAAAAACATCCAGATAGAAAGCAGTTCATGAAAAACAGTATGAGCTGATTAGTGTGATTTTATTGTTTCAAAGGGTGTTTGACATTCAGTTTTGTTGTAAGGTGCAGTTCTTTTAATGTCTCTTCTCTACATAGTTTCACCCATGCATATTATTCTTCTAAGACATCATTATTAAGATGGAAAGTGTATCCCAGTTACTCCTTTGGTGCATCTCTTAAACCAGCTTCCTTCTCCCTCTTTTCTACTTTCAATAAGAGGACATTTTTGTTAATGACTGTATGGATTCATGGCAGAAAGATGGAAAGCAAAATATCTATTTAGATCTGCTTAATACTTAAGTTTTATAAAATTGTTCTGAATTAAACATCAGCAGTAACTACGAGCTAAATAGCTTAGAGTAGAAGGGTTGGGACAAAGAACAACAATATTACTTGCATTTTAAGCAACTTTAGAAAAATGGTAAGTAAATGATTTTATATGTGTTAAGTATTAATCATTATCAAAAATTGTTTTATTTTTATTGTTGTATTTTACCATATTATAATGATAGAAAACCTGCTGTCATGGGATCTTGGTGTTCTTTGGATGACAGGTTTTTTGTATGTCCAGTAGCAATTAACAATGTTTGTTTTAATTGTTCAGCAAAACAGGGAAAAATCAAATAAAAAAAAATGCAAGCTGCATTGTTTATGTAGAGTGTAATGGAATAATACAGTTCAAACTGGCTTACTAAAAATCTTAAAGCGATAATTATTCTTTTATGAATATAATCCACATTTTTCAGGTCACCAGGAGTCAGCGAAAATACTTCTGGATTATGGTGCTGACATTAAATCGCTTGACACTTCAGGTCAATCCATTCTCTCGCTCATGATGGTGAATATGCCTACCATGGTAAGTTAGTTAGTTAAGCCCATCATCCCTATTCGGGCACAGACCACTGACAGTAGCTCACCAGAGTCCTCTGTCCTGGGCCAGTCTTTCAAGTTGTCCCCAGGTGTAGCTCATCTTCTTGGTGTCAGCTTCAAGATCGTGTCACCAGGTGCTCTTTGGACAGTCTTTCTTTAGCTTTTCCTTGGGATCCCATTTTAGCACTTGCCTGTTGATGTTGGTACTTGGCTTATGCAGCATGTCCAATGGTAAGAATGTCGAATTACAGTATATTGACCTTAAGAAAGAAGCTGTATTTAATTTGTGCTTTTACAAGCAAAGGACATCACAAGGTGCTTCACTGATGGTTTTTTTAATAGTGATGCAAGGAAGTGTGGTTTGTTCATAACGTGATCCCACAAAATAGCAATGAAAATAATGGCCCAGAAACTAATCTTCACTTTTAGTTTAATGCCGACTATTGTGCTAACAACAGTTTTGATCATGTAGCTTCCATGACCTAGTTTTTGATGACTAGATATATGTGTTTGTGAGCAGTGTTGGGCCATTTGTTTGAGAACGGATGTACTGGCATTGGAGAGGTTCACAAGAATTATCCCAGAAATGAAAGGGTTAATGTGTGCGGAGCATTTGACGGCTCTGGGGCTGTACTCGCTGGAGTTTGGTAAAACACATGGGGGCAGGTGGAAGGGGTGGTGGGTGAGTTTGGATTGAAACCTATCAAGTATTGAAAGGCCTAGATGGAGTAGACAAGGAGAGGTTGTTTCCTACAGCAGGGGAGTCCAGGACCAGAGGGCACAGACTTGGAATAGAAGGATATCCCTTTAGAACAGAGATGAGGAAGAATTTCTTTAGCCAGAAAATAGTGAATCCGTGGAATTCATTATGCAGATTCACTGCCTGGTCATTGGGTATATTTAAAAGAGGTTGATTGTTTCCAGATTAGTAAGGGCATCAAAGGTTTGGGCAGCAGGCAGGAGATTAAGGTTGAGAGGAATGATAAATCAGCCATGAAGGAATGGAGGAGAAGACTCAATTGATCAAATGGCCTAATTATACTCCTATTTCTTATGGGTCTTCTGCTCCCATGGTCTAAAGAGTTAGGTGCTATTATTTGCTCACTGTTGCAACTTTCCTTTGTATACTGCGGGATGCATAAATGAAAATATGTTAAGTCCAAGGACTTAGGAAAGGGAAGGAGAAAGAGAGCAGAGTGACTGACTGCCGGGATTCTAGCTATGACTTGTGGATACAGTGCCTAAAGGTTGTGGCCTCTGTCCAGAAATTGGGGCCTTGGGAGGAGATGGTGATAGTCCAGGGATCTTGAGCGTAAGCGAGGGTATAGTTGGTGTTGTTTAAAGATCAAAGGCTTAAGAGATTAAGGCCTCAAGTACAGGAAATTTAGTGTGCTTCAAAGTTCAACGTAAATTTATCAAAATATGTGTATGTCATCATATACAACCCTGAGATCTGTTTTCTTGCAGGCATACACAGTAAATCCAAGAAATATAATAGAAAAAAATAATAATAAATAAGCAATAAATATTGAGAATGTAAAATGAAGAGTCCTTGAAAGTGAGTCCATAGGATGTGGCAACAGTTCAGTGACGAGGGTGTGAGTGAAGCTGAGTGAAATTATTCCATCTGGTTCAAAAGCCTGATGGTTTGGTGGTAATAACTGTTCTTGAACCTGGTGATGTTGGTCCATAGGCTCTTGTACCTTCCTCCTAATGGTAGCAATGAGAAGACAGCATGGCCTAGGTGCTGGGTGTCATGGAACCATTACTGTCATGTTTGATGCAACATCTTTTCACAATATATGAAAACTATATTGAACTGTCAGGAAAGCAGTAAAGGACATCACCAATGACAGAGCTAGCTGAGTTTACAACTTTCTGCAGCTTTTTTCATCTATCCTTTCCAGATGGTGATGCAACCAGTTAGAATGCTCTCCTCAGTATATCTGTAGATATTTGCAAGTGTTTTTGATGAGGTACAAGTCTCCTCAAACTCCTAAAGAAATATAGCAACTGTCATCCCTTCATTGTAAGTGCATCAATATGTTGGGCCCATGGCAGATCTTCAGTGACATTGACACCCAGGAACTTGAAACTGCTCACTCTTTCCACCGCTGATCCCTCGATGAGGACTGGTGTGTGTTCCCTCAACATCCCCTTCCTGAAGTCCACAATCCATTTCTTGTTCTTACTGATGTTGACTGTGATGCACTATCAATAACTACAAAAGACCAGAAGTGGAGTAAATACTGAAAGGCTTTTATTAGCAGTAAAACGGAGCACATCCATGCCAGATGACTGCCCTGGACTGTGGGAGGAGCAGTGACACAATCACCTTTATCCAGGGCTCTTTGGGAGGAGCCACAGGAGCAGTCAGCAGAGGGGCATGTCCAGACAGATATACATGGTTTACCACAGACTGCAAAGTTGTTGTTGTGTCACCATTCAATTAGCTGATCTACCTTGCTTCTGCACACCTCATCATCACCATCTGAAATTCTGCCAATAATAGTTGTGTCATTGGGAAATTTATAGATGGCATTTGAGTATGCCTAGCCCCATACTTGTGGGTGTAGAGAGTGTAGAGTAGTGGGCTAAGCACGTTTCTTTGAGGTGTGCCAGTGTTGATTGTCAGCAAGGAAGAGATGTTATCTGTTGGACTGCAACCAGTCACTGAGTGGGAGTATGAGAAAAGAACTACCTTTTTCGTCAGGTTCACATTCCAAAGTAAAAAGGCAAAACTTCGTGGCAGTTTTAAGGAATCAGACTGCGATCAATCACTGAGTGGGATTCATTAGAAAGGATGAATAAAAATAACAAGCACAAGTGAAGTGGCTATTCTTGTGAGTGGTCCAATTTTGGAGTTGCTTTAGCTCATCAGACTTGGGTGAGGTAAGTATCTAGTAAGTTTCTCTTTTTCTTAATTCTTCATTCCTCATCTGTTATGGCATAGTAGTGCAACAAGAATACATCTAGGGCAGTGTTTTGTTCTGTGTGTGAGATGTGGGATATCTGGGAGACCTGCAGTCTCCTGTATAATCACATAATGTATGTACCAGGTGCACTCCTCAAAGAACGCATTAAGGAATTAGAACTGCAGCTCGTTAACCTTCAGATCATGCAGGAGAATGAGGAGATGACAGATAGGTAGGTTGCAGAAGGCAAGTAACTGGGTGACTGTCAGGAGAAGGAAGGGAAATGGGAAGCCAGTGCAGAGTGCCCCTCTGGCTGTTCCCCTCAATAAATATATGCTTCTGATACTGTTGGGGGGGGGGTACAACCTACCTAAGGGAACAGAGTGACTGGGTCTTTGGCACTGAGTCTGCTGCTGTATCTCAGAAGAGAAGAGAGGTGAAGAGAGGACTGCAGTGGTGATAGGGGATTCAATGCTTAGAGGAACAGAGACACAATTCTGTGGGCATAATAGAGACACCCGGATGATGTGTTGCCTCCCAGGTTCCAGAGTCAGGGATGTCTCGGGTCGGGTCCATGGCATTCTAAAGTGGGAAGGTTGGTACATATTGGCACCAACGACATTGGTAGGAAAGATGAGGCGGTCCTGAAGAGAGATTTTAGGGAGTTAGGTAGAAAGCTGAAAAACAGTACCTCCCAAGTAGTAATCACTGGATTGCTGCCCATGCCACATGCCAGGATAAGAATAGGATGATATTGGCAGATGATTTGGCTGAGGAGCTGGTGCAGGAGGCAGGGATTCAGGTTTATCGATAATTGGGATCTCTTCTGGGGAAGGTACGGCCTGTACAAAAGTGACACCTGAACCTGAGGGGAACCAATATCCTTGAGGGCAGGTTTGCTAGATCTGTTCAGAAGGGTTTAAACTAATTTGTTAGGGCTATGGGTACCAGAGTGATAGTGCTGTGAATGGAATAGTTGGTTTATAAACAGAGGCAATGTGTTGTGAGACTTCTAGCAAGGAGAGGATGATGATAGAGTAAAACTGCAGTCAACAGGATGAGTTGCATTATAAAAGGCAGACAAAAGTAGCATCCACTGTAGGTCTATTGTGGTGATAGGCAAACTGCAGCGGGTCCAGGTCCTTGCTTCAGCAGGAGCTGATTCTAGCCATGACCGACCTCTCAAAGCACCTCAGAGCAGTAGATGTGAGTGTCACTGGGTGATAGTCATTGTGGCAGCTCACCCTGCTCTTCTTGGGCACTGGTATGATTGTTGACCTTTTGAAGCAGGTGGCAACTCCACCTGCAGCAGTAAGAGATTGAAGATGACCTTGAACACTCTGCCGTTTGGTTGGCACAGGTTTTCAAAGCCCTACCGGGTATAATCATTCTAGTTAGCCATCCCCACCCCCTCTATCTATTATGTCAGTCACTGCACTGCACTGTAAACACTTTGAACTACTTTTTCTACTGCTGTTTACATTATAAATACATGTTGCTATTTTTGTATTTATGCTCACTTTATTCAAAATTTGCTCTTCTAACTTTTTTTAATATAATTCTTTATTCTGTATAATTGTTGAACATTGTAATTTTTTTGTTGCATGGAGCACCAATATGCCACAGCAATTTCCTAAAATGTGTAAATGTATATGGTGAATAAAGTTGATCCTTGAGTTGAGTTGAGCCTTGCAGAATGAGGGATGCTCAGAGATCTGGAGCAGGATGTAAGGAGGGTATTTAGGGACTGGGGCCTTGAGAAGATGCTTGCCTAAATATTGGGACTTGGGGTGGGTGGGTGGTCCTATACATCCAGGTGTTTGAGGGGATTGGCAGGATTATGGACTTGGAGTATTGATGGGAACTTGAGAAGAGCAGATATCTGGAAAAATATTAAAGTTGAATGGTGTGGAACAGATTCCTAGCAATGAGCTGCAACCTACTCTAGACGCCTTCCATAAATAGTATTGCTGCAATTGCAGTCATACTGTGAAAACATGGTTGTTCTGGAGTGCCTAATAATGAACACAACTTAGAATAGTATGGAAGCATGAGAATGCAATTGTTGGAGCCTAGAGTAACAAACAATCACTGAGTTCCTCCAGCAAATTGTTTGTTGGAACAGTATGGTTTAATTTCCTTGGCAAAGGTTTGAAAGACTTGGAACAAGGGATTCATGTCATCTATGAACAAATGGTGTGAAGAAGGATGACTTATAATTAGAACAGTCCAGCTGAAGTTCTGATATGGTCAGAAAGTTTCAATCACCTTCTACTCTAAATAATTTTTGTATGTGTTTGAAACGGCAAGGGTAAAGAGAACCTGAAGGGAGTTACATGCAGACCCTCAAACAGTAGTAAATATGCGGTCTACAAATTACAATGGGAGATAGAAAATACATGCCAAAAGGGAATGTTACAATAGTTATGGGGGATTTCAATATGCAAGTAGATTGGAAATACCATGTTGGTGCTGGATCCCAAGAGAGGGAATTCATAGAATGCCTATGAGATGGCTTTTTAGAGCAGCCACGCGGGACCAGCTCTTCTGGATTAGTGTTGTGCAATGAATCAGAATTCATTAGCGAGTTTAAGGTAAAGAAACCCTGTGGGACAAGTATTCATAATATGGTAGAATTCATCCTGCAATTTGAGAAGGAGAAGCTGAAGTCAGATGTATCAATATTACAGTGGAGTAATGTGAAGTATAGAGCTTAAGAGGAGCTGCTCAAAATTGATTAGAAAAGAACAATGGCAGGGATGATGGCAGAGTGGCAATGGCTGGAATTTCTGGGAGCAATTCAGAAGGCACAGAATATATACATCCCAAACCAGAATCTCGGTTCACAACGTTGACTGTTTACTCTTTTCCATGGATGCTGCCTGGCCTGCTGAGTTCCTCCAGCAGTTTGTGCCTGTTGCTTAGATCTCCAGATTCTGCAGATTTTCTCATGTTTGGTATTCTAAAGGCAGCATGGCACAACTGCGGCTGACAAGAGAAGTCAAAGCCAACATAAAAGTCAAAGAGGGGGCATATAATAGAACAAAAATTAGTGGGGTTAGAGGATTGGGATGCTTTTAAAAATCAACGGAAGGCAACTAAAAATTCAAAAAGAAGGAAAAGATGGAATACAAAGGTAAGCTAGCCAATAACATTAAAGAGGATATCAAAAGATTTGTCAGACACATAAAGTGTAAAAGAGAGACGAGAGTAGGTATCAGACCACTAAAAAATGATGCTGGAGAGGTAGTAATAGGGGACAAGGAAATGGTTGACAGACTGAATAAGTATTTTACATTAGTCTTTACTGTGTAAGTCACTAGAAGTATGCTGGAATTCAAGAATGTCAGGGGTCAAAACTGTGAGACATTGCCATTACTAGGCAGAAGCTTCTTGGGAAACTCAAAGGTCTGAAGGTAAATAAGTCACGTGGACTAGATGGTATACACTCCAGGGTTCTGAAAGAGGTGGCTGAAGAGATTGTGGAGGCATAAGTAATAATCTTTCATGAATCAATTGATTCTATCATTGTTTATGAGGAATGGAAAATTGGAAATGTCACTCTACTCTTCAAGAAGGGAGAGATGCAGCAGAAAGAAAAGTAGATGTCAGTAAATTTGACCTCAGTGGTTCAAATATGTTGGAGTCGATTGCTAAAGATGTGGTTTTGGGGTACTTGGAGGCACATGATAAAATACATGTAGTCACCATGGGAAAATTCTGCCTGAGAAATGTGTTGAAATTCTTTGAAGAAGTAACAAGCAGGATATACAAAGGAAAATTGGTGGATGAGGTGCATTTGATAGCTCTGAGCCTGTACTCACTGGAATTCAGAAGGTGAGGTATGACCTCACTGAAACCTATTGGTGGTCCTGAACATCCAGCTGTTTGAGGGGGTTGGCAGGATTATGAACTTGGAGTATTGAGGGGGACTTGAGAAGAGCAGATATGTTGGAAAAATATTAAAGTTGAATGGTGTGGAACAGATTCCTAGCAATGGACTGCAACTTATTCTGGAGGCCTTCCATAAATAGAATTGCTGTAATTACAGTCATACTGTGAAAACATGGTTGTTCTGGAGTGCCTAATAATGAACACAACTTGGAAAGGTATGGAAGTACGAGAGAATGTAATTTTTGGATCCTGTAGCAATAAACAATCACTGAGTTCCTCCAGCAGATTGTCTGTTGGAACAATATGGCCGAATTTCCTTGGCAAAAATTTGAAAGACATGGAACAAGGGATTCATGTCATCTATTGATAAATGGTGTAAAGAAGGATGGTTTATATTCAGAACAGTCCAGGTGAAGCTCTAAAATGGTCAGAAAGTTACAGTTACTTCCCGCTCTAAATAATTTTCGGATGTCCTTGAATTTCTTTATTAATCACTCTAATGAGCGCTTAGGTTCCTTGTGAAACAAGATTTAAAAGCAGAGCTTCACACCAGTTTTCTCTGAATTGGCAAATCCATGTCAGGACTGCATAAAAAGAGCTACCTTTTAATCAGGAAGGCATTGAGATTTCAAATGTAGAGTTTTGCAACAGTTTCTCTGAGTTGAGGAGTGACCAGTCAGCAAAAGGCAGTGCATAAAAAGAGCTACCTTTCAGTCAGGTCCATATTCAAGATTTAAAAGCAGAGCTTCACGCCAGTTTCTTTCTGTGAGTTGGCCATTCCACGTCCAGCTGCATAAACAGAGGTACCTTTTAATCAGGAGGGTGATTGAAATTTCAAAGGCACAGAGTTTCGCTGCAGTTTCTCTGAGTTACGGAGACACCAAATCAGCAAGAGGGATTCATTAAAAAGGGCCAATAATGAGGAGGTAATAGGAGCTACAGTGAGGTCGTCATCCCTAGAATGCAGGAGACAGGTAACTGGATGACTGTCAGGAGAAGGAGGGAAAATGTATAGCCAATGCAGAGTACACCTGTGCCCGTTCTCAATAATAAGTATACTAGAGAGGGGAACAAACTACCAGGGGAGTTACAGTGACTGGGTCTCTGGTACAGAGTCTGATGCTGTGGCTCAGAAGCACAGTGAGTTGGACAGGACTGCAGTGTTGATCAGAAATTTCTTAGTCAGAAGAACAGAGCTGGGGTTCTGTGGGCACCAAAGAAACTTCCGGGTGGTATGTTGCCTCCCTGTGTCAGGTTCAGGGATGTCTCAGATTGGGTCCATGGCATTCTCAGGGGCAAGGGAGAGCAGTCAGCAGTCTTGGTGCATATTGGCATCAATGACATAGACAGATAAGGTAAGGAGGTCCTGAATAGAGATTTTAGGGAGCTAGGCAGAAAGCTGAGAAACACAACCTCCAGCACAGTAACCTGGATTGCTACTTGGGTGCCATGTGCCAGTGAGGGTAAGAATAGAATGATTTGGCAGGTGAATATGTGGCTGAGGAACTCATGCAGGGGGCAGGATTCAGATTTATGAATCATTGGGATATTTTCTGGGGAAGGTATGACCTGTACAAAAGGGTCAGGTTACTCCTGAACCCAAGGGGGTCCAATATCCTTGCAGGCGGCTTGGCTAGAGTTGTTCAGATGGGTTTAAACTGATTTAGCAGGGGGATGGGAACCAGTGTGATAGTGTTGAGGATGAGGTAGTTGGTTTACAAAAGGAGGCAATGTGTAGTGAGACTCCTGGCAAAGAGAGGCTGATGATAGGGCAAATTTGCAGTCAACAGGATGAGTTGCAATGTACAAGGTGGACAAAATTGAAAAGGGTGAATACAGGACTGAAAGTGTTATATTTGAATGCGCTCAGAATACGGAATAAGGTAGATAAATTTGTAGCACAGTTACAGATTGGCAATTATGATGTTGTAGGCATCACTGAATTATGGCTGAAAGAAGATTATAGCTGGGAGCTAAATGTACAAGGATATACATCTTATCAAAAGGACAGGCAGAGGGGGTGGCATTGCTCTGTTGGTAAAAAATGAAATTAAATCACTGGAAAGTGGTGACATAGGGTTGGAAGGTGTGCATTCCTTGTGGATAAAGCTAAGGAACTGAAAGGGTAAAAAGACCCTGACTGGAGTCATATACAGACTGCCAAATAATAGTAAGAATGTGGTATACATGTAATAACAGGAAATAGAACATGCATGCCGAAAGGGCAATGTTACAATAGTCATGGGGATTTCAATATGCAGTTACATTGGGAAAATCAAGTTGGTTCTGGATTCTAAGCAGCGGTATTTCTAGAAAGTTTATGAAATGGCTTTTTAGAGCAACTCGTGATTGAGCCCACTAGGGGATCAGCTATTCTGGCTCGGCTGTTGTTAATTGAACCAGAATTGATTAGAGAGCCTAAGGTAAAAGTACCTTTAGGAGAAAGTGATCATAATAAGATCAAATTCACCCTGAATTTTAAGAAGGAGAAACTAAAGTCAGATGGTCAGACCCCACTATGCTCAGTTCTGTTCGCCTCACTACAGGAAGGATGTAGAAGCTATAGAAAGGGTGCAGAGAAGATTTACAAGGGTGTTGCCTGGATTGGGGAGCATGCCTTATAAGAATAGATTGAGTGAACTCGGCCTTTTCTCTTTGGAGCGACGGAGGATGAGAGGTGACCTGATAGAGGTGTATAAGATAATGAGAGGCATTGATCGTGTGGATAGTCAGAGGCTTTTTCCCAGGGCTGAAATGGTTGCCACAAGAGGACACACGTTTAAGGTACTGTGGAGTAGGTAGAGGAGATGTCAGGGGTAAGTTTTTTACTCAGAGAGGGGTGAGTGTGTGGAATGGGCTGCCGGCAACGGTGGTGGAGGCGGATACGATAGGGTCTTTTAAGAGACTTTTAGATAGGTACATGGAGCTTAGAAAAATAGAGGGCTATAGGTAAGCCTAGTAATTTCTAAGGTAGGGACATGTTCAGCACAACTTTGTGAGCCAAAGGGCCTGTATTGTGCTGTAGGTCTTCTCTGTTTCTATGTTTATGGTGGAGTAAAGGGAATTACAGAGGAATGAGAGAGGAGTTGGCCAGAAGTGATTGGAAAAGAACACTGGCAGGGATGAAAGCAGAGCAGCAATGGCTGGAATTTCTGGAAGCAATTTGGAAGGCACAGAATATGTACATCCCAAAGAGGAAGAAGTACAGTATTCCAAAGGCAAGATGACACAATCATAAGACATAGGAGCCAGAATTAGATATTCATTCCATTGAGTCTGCTCCACTATACCGTCATGGCAGATCCTGGATCCCACTCAACCCCATATATCTGACTTCTTTGATGCCCTGATTGACTTCTCCCTTAAATATACCCCTGGACTTGGTCTCCTCTGCAGTCTGTGGCAGAGCATTCCACAGACTCTCTAGTCTCTGGCTAAAAAGAATCCTCCTTACCTTCTTACAACCATGGCTAAGAAGAGAAATCAAAGCCAACATAAAAGCCAAAGCAAGAGCATATAATAGAGCAAAAATTAGTGGGAAACTAGAGCATTGGGAAGCTTTCAAGTACCAACAGCAGGCAATTGAAAAAGTCATTAAGAGGGTAAAGATGGAATATGAAAGTAAACTAGCCAATAATATCAAAGAGGATACCAAATGTTTCTTCAGATACATAAAGTGTAAAAGAGAGTTGAGAGTGGATATTGGACCATTGGAAAATGAGACAGGAGAGGCAGTAATGGGGGAGAAGGAAATGGCAGATGAACTGAATAAGTATTTTGCATCATTCATTGTAGAAGACTCTAGCAATATGGTGGAAGTTCCAGGTGTCAGGGATAATGAAGTGTGTGAAATTACCATTACTAGAAAGAAGGTTCTTGGGAAATTGATAGGTCAGAAGGTAGATAAGTCACCTGGACCAGATGGTGTATACACCAGGGTTCTGAAAGAGGTGGCTGAAGTGCTTGTGGTGGCATTTGTAATGATTTTTCAAGAATCACTAGATCCTGGAATGGTTCTGGAAATATCACTCCACTCTTCAAGAAGGGAGAGAGGCAGAAGAGGGGAATTTGTAGGCCAGTTAGTTTGACTTCAGTGGTTGGGAAGATGTTGGAATCGATTGTTACAGATGTGGTTTTGGGGTACTTGGAAGCACATGATAAAATTGCCATGGTTTCCTCAAGGGAAAAACTTGCCTGACAAAAAAGCAGGCTAGATAAAGGAGAATTGGTTGATGTTATGTATTTGGAATTTCAGAAATTATTTGACAAGGTGCCATACATAAGGCTGTTTAACAAGTTACGAGCTCATGGTATTACATGCAAGATTCTAGTATGGATAAAGTAGTGGATGAATGGCAGGAAGCACAGCATGGGAATAAAGAGAACCTTTTCTGGTTGGCTGCTGGTGACTAGTGGCAATCCACAGGAGTCTTTGATGGGACCAATTCTATATACTTTATATGCTATTAATTTGACTGATGGAATGATGGCTTTGTTGCAGAGTTTGCAGATGATATGAACATAGGTGGAGGGGCAGGTAGTTTTGAGAAAGTAGAGAGGCTATAGAAGGGCTTAGACAGATTAGAAAATGGACAAATAAGAGGCAGATGGAATACTGTGTTGGGAAGGTATGGTCATGTACTTCGGTGGAAGAAATGAAAAGGTTGACTATTTTCTAAATGGAGAGAAAATACAAAAATGTAAGGTACAAAGGGACTTGAGGGTCCTTGTGCAGGATTCTGTTAAGGTTAATTTGCAGGCCCGAGTTTGTGGTGAGGAAGGCAAATGTGACGTTAGCATTCATTTCAAGTGGACTAGAGTGTAAAAGCAATGATGTAGTGTTCAGATTTTATAAAGCACTGGTGAGGCCTAACTTGGGGTATTCTGGGCAGTTTTGGGCCCCTTATCTTCGAAAGGATGTGCTAAAACTGAAGAGGGTCAAAGGAGGTTCATGAAAATGATTTAAGGTTTGAACGACTTATCATATGAAGAACATTTGATGGCTCTGGGCCAGTATTAACTGGAATCCAGAAGAATGGAGGTGACCTATTGAAATGTATCGAATGATAAAAGGCCTTGACAGACTGGATGTGGAGAGGATGTTTCTTATGGTGGGGAGTGTAAGACCAGAGGACACATCCTCAGAATAGAGTGCTGTCCTTTTAGAATGGAGAGGAAGAGGAATTTCTTTATCCAGAGAGTGGTGAATCTGTGGAATTGCCACAGGCAACTATGGAGTCATGTCTGTATATACAGTATATTTAAGGCAGAGGGTGATAGGTTCTTGATTGGTCAGGGCTCGAAGGGATAAGGGGAGAAGGGAGGAGATTGGAGCTGAGATGAAAAATGGATCAGCCATGATGAAATGGCAGAGCAGACTCAATCGGTCAAATAGCCTAATTCTGCTCCTATAGCTTATGGTCTTAATGATTCATTCATTCAACTTAGGTACCAGATATCTTCAGTATAATATCTGCTGAAGATACAGCACTTCCAACTGAACAGTACTGATGTATCTATTTAAATTACTGTTTAAACCAGTAACTAACATCTATCACTGAAACAGGAGAAGTAGTTCCTGAGTCATGACTGGTACTCCTTATTCAAATGTTTTTTTTGGGTTTGTAAGATGATATTTTGCTGTGCAGAGTTAAATGGCTCCACAAAACTACTTTTCTAAATCTTATAGGAAGTTTCCAGTCTTTGGGCAGCCCTCTTCCCTCTCAATATACTGACCTCCATGCAGTCCATTGCTTCTAAGATCCCAGTCTCTGGGCATGGCTTCACGTTTCAGTCTCTGGAGAAATTATCCCATAAGCCCTCACACATGATGCTTTCGTATCTAGTAATAAGTAGGATTAAAGATTATAATAGGGATGCAGGATTACAACAAGGGGACATGGCTTGTTATCTCTTTAGTGTCTTTAAGACAGAGAACAAGTGAAATATTTTTGCCAGGTTTAGTGACAGAAGTTTGATTAAAACTAGCCCTTAACTGCAGGATGATCTTCAAACATATAAGGACAGTATATGCAAAATTACAGTAAAGTGATTTTTATTTTAATTAATTTTGATAATTTTCAAAAGTCAGTTGAAATTTGCATCTTTGGAGGGTAAAACAGCTTACATTATGTGAACACTTTATATACATTTAAGTAACATGCTTATATTATGTCTGTAGTAACTACCATTTCATAATCAATTATCCTTTTTTGGTGCACTTTAGTTTATGGCTGAAGTATAAGTACCAAATTTTTAATGGGTGTTAGAGGCAAACCCAAGAGATGTGAAAACCTAGAGGTGATTAGGTTAGAGGCCAAAGACACCAGTAGTAGCTAAGAGGGAGGTCGGAAACAATGGGTAAGAGTCAAAATCACATTGTCTAATTTTCCTTCTCTGTCTTATGTTTGCCTAATTTGTTAAAGTGTTCAAATGCCTGGATATAGGCAGTGTAAGATACTCCACTTGCATAGTTTGAACTCGTGTACACATTGTGGATGATACAATAGTTCTTCCTAAGGCATACAGTTGTTTTTTGCATAAATAAGGGCCCAGCCCAGGGAGCCCAGATCTTGATGCTGGCTTCAGATAGATTCACTTAATTCAAAAACTTAGTGAGAAGGTAGTAGAAAGGACTCTCAAAAGCTGCTTTCCTTTTGGGAGCTCTCTCTTATTACCTCCTCACAGCCTCCAGCCTAATCATGAGTTGGACAGCAATTTCAATCCCATTCATTTCCTTAATACTAATATTCTATTTTATTTGTGTTCCTTATTCCCACAATCTGTATTTCTCTGTTATTTTGAGAGATTTTCTGTTCCCTCTTTTATGAAGACAGGCATGAAATAATTGTCTTATCTGAACACCATTTCCTTAATCAAAATTTTCTCCACATGTATGTAACATTATTTTACATTCAGTGCATTTCTTCACAGGCTGAGAAAGGCTTGGATCAGCTTTATTCGTATAATCCTGATACCCTGACATCACAGTATTATATCAAGCACTTGGAGCCAATTTGTAACAACAGTAAGTTACCATTTTTGGAGATTCATTAGAGTATAACCATACCAGTGGGACAGTTTAATGGATTGAGTACCATACGATTGCGTCAGTTTACATTCTTGTAGGCAAGGAGGAACAGAAAGCTCAAAATAAATAAAATATCACTGAATACTCTAGAGTACAGTATTGCAAAGTTTAGTTTAAGATAAATCAAGATAAATCAAGCTTTTCTTTGTTATCCACAGGAAGTCAGTGCTCCTATCTACTGCAAATAGTAGGACAGGATGTATTTCAGCACAAGACTGAGCATATTTAGATATCACCGACAAGGATGCATAGAGAAGAGTTAGGTTTTTTGTTTTTCCTAACCTTGGATATTAATGTTATTACACCTGTAAAATATGAACAGCTAGAGGAGATGTTGCATAAGTTGATATTGTTGTTAAGAAAGCATTTAATGTATTATAGGGGCGATTGGGTTCAGGAGTCACGAGGTAATAGAACCATAGAACCATAGAACATTACAGCACAGAAACAGGCCTTTTGGCCCTTCTTGGCTGCGCTGAACCATTTTTCTGCCTAGTCCCACTGACCTGTACCCAGGCCATATCCCTCCAAACCCCTCTCATCCATATACCTGTCCAAGTTTCTCTTAAATGTCAAAAGCGAGCCTGCATTCACCATTTCATCCTGCAACTCATTCCACACTCCCACCACTCTCTGTGTGAAGAAGCCCCCCCCAATGTTCCCTTTAAACTTTCTCCCCTTCACCCTTAACCTATGACCTCTGGTTTTTTTCTCCCATAGCCTCAGTGGAAAAAGCCTGCTTGCATTCACTCTATCCATACCCATCATAATTTTATACACCTCTATCAAATCACCCCTCATTCTCCTACGCTCCAGGGAATAAAGTCCTAACCTATTCAACCTTTCTCTGTAACTCAGTTTCTCAAGTCCCGGCAACATCCTTGTAAACCTTCTCTGCACTCTTTCAACCTTATTAATATCCTTCCTGTAATTAGGTGACCAAAACTGCACACAATACTCCAAATTTGGTCTCACCAATGTCTTATACAACCTCACCATTACATTCCAACTCTTATACTCAATACTTTGATTTACAAAAGGCCAATGTACTAAAAGCTCTCTTTACAACCCTATCCACCTGTGACGCCACTTTTAGGGAATTATGTATCTGTACTCCCAGATCCCTCTGCTCTATTGCACTCCTATTGTCCTACTATTTACCTTGTATGTTTCTACCTTGGTTTGTCCTTCTGAAGTGCAATACCTCACACTTGTCCGCATTAAACTCAATATGCCATTTTTCAGCCCATTCCTCCAACTGGTCCAAATCCTTCTGCAAGCTTTGAAAACCTTCCTCACTGTCCACTACACCTCCAATCTTTGTATCATTAGCAAATTTGCTGATCCAATTTGCCACATTATCATCCAGATCATTGATATAGATGACAAATAACAATGGACCCAGCACTGATCCCAGTGGCACACCACTAGTCACAGGCCTCCACTCAGAATAGCAACCTCCACTACCACTCTCTGGTTTCTTCCATTGAGCCAATGTCTAATCCAATTTACTACCTCTCCCTGTATACCTAGCGACTGAATCTTCCTAACTAACCTGCCATGTGGGACCTTGTCAAAGGCCTTACTGAAGTCCATGTATACAACATCCACTGCCTTTCCTTCATCCACTTTCCTGGTAACTTCCTCGAAAAACTCTAATAGATTGGTTAAACATGACCTACCATGCACAAAGCCATGCGACTTTTTCTAATAAGTCCCTGTCTATCCAAATACTTGTAGATCCTATCTCTTAGTATTCCTTCCAATAATTTACCTACTACCGATGTCAAACTTACCGGCCTATAATTTCCCAGCTTACTTTTTGAGCCTTTTTTAAACAACAGAACTACATGAGCTATCCTCCAATCCTCTGGCACCTGACCTGTGGATATCGACATTTTAAATATTTCTGCCAGGGCCCCTGCAATTTCAACACTAGTCTTCTTCAAGGTCCGAGGGAATACCCTGTCAGGTCCTGGGGATTTATCTTCTCTGATATGCCTCAAGACAGCAAGCACCTCCTCCTCTTTAATCTGTATAAGTTCCATGACCTCCCTATTTATTTGCCTTGTTTCCATAGACTCAATTCCAGTTTCCTTAGTAAATACAGATGCAAAAAACCCATTTAATATCTCTCCAATTTCTTTTGGCTCCATACATAGCCGACCACTCTGATCTTCAAGAGGACCAATTTTATCCCTTACTATCCTTTTGCTCTTAACATAGCTGTAGAAGCTCTTAGGATTATCCTTCACCCTGACTGCCAAAGCAACCTTATGTCTTTTTTTAGCCCTCCTGATTTCTTTCTTAAGTATTTTCTTACTCTTTTTATACTCCTCAAACATCTTATTTCCTACCTGTTGCCTATACATGTTATACATCTCTCTCTTCTTCTTTATCAGAGTTCCAATATCCCTCGAGAACCAAGGTTCCTTATTCTTATTCATTTTGCCTTTAACCCTGACAGGAACATACAAACTCTGCACTCTCAAAATTTCTTCTTTGAAGGCCTTCCACTTACCAAACACATCCTTGCCAGAGAACAACCTGTCCCAATCTACGTTTTTTAGATCCTTTCTCATTTCTTCAAATTTGGACTTTTTCCAGTTTAGAACTTCAACTTGAGGACCAGGTCTATCTTTATCCATGATCAAGTTGAAACTATTGACGTTATGATCACTGGAACCAAAGTGTTCCCCTACACACACTTCTGTCACCTGCCCTAACTAATTTCCTAATAGGAGATCTAATATTGCATCCTCCCTAGTTGGTACATCTATATATTGATTTAGAAAACTTTCCTGAACACATTTCACAAACTCTAACCCTCCTAGACCTTTAACAGTATGGGAGTCCCAATCAATGTGTGGAAAATTAAAATGCCCTACAATCACAACTTTCTGTCTCCTTCAGTTGTCTGTTATCTCTCTGCAGATTTGCTCCTCCAATTCTCACTGACTATTGGGTGGTCTATAATACAACCCTATTAATGTGGTCATACCTTTCCTGTTTCTCAGCTCCACCCATATGGCCTCAGTAGACAAGCCCTCAAATCTGTCCTGCCGAAGCACTGCTGTAATACTTTCCCTGACTAGCAAAGCCACCCCCCCCCACCCTTCATCCCTCTGCCTCTATCACATCTGGAACATTGAGCTGCCAGTCCTGCCCCTCCTGTAGCCAAGTTTCAATAATGGCTATGATGTCATAATTCCATGTGTCAATCCAGGCCCTCAGCTCATCTGCCTTTCCCACAATACTCCTTGCATTGAAATATACACACCTCAGAAGATTATTACCACCACACACAACCTTACTATTTGTGACTTTGCATGAACTATTAACATTATTTATTTTTACCCTCGTTCAACTATCTACTCTGGCACTCTGGTTCCCATCCCCCTGCAAATCTAGTTTAAACCCTCCCCAATAACACTAGCAAACCTCCCTGCAAGTATATTGGTCCCGTTGTAGTTCAGGTGTAACCCGCCTCTCTTGTACAGGTCTCACCTGCCCCAGAAGAGGTCCCAATAATGCTGCAGCTCTATAAAACCCTGGCTAGATCACACTTGAAATTGTTACGTTTGTTCTTGATAAAGACAAGCAGTATGGGCAAAAACGCTGGCACATTTATTACCAGTCATGGCTTCAGCTCAACCTGAGCGTGTGCTACCAATTCCCCAACATCACTTCCGGTTCTGGGTTAACAGCCCACATTGCCTACTGGGAACTGAAATTCTTATTAATGTACACACATAATAACATATCTTCCCCCTTTAAAGAAAACAAACACAATATTATCTCCTCATAAACTTGCAGGAAGCAATAATGCTTTTCAACACAGATATTTACATCAACTTCAATTCTAATGAGCAAATAGAGTCACTCATTCATTTAGCCACTTTCAATCTGTCTCTCTGGTGGTTTAATGTTCCTGTTTGGCTGCTATTTATTTTCACAGATGTCTTGCTTTCATTTGCACTTTATATTAATGTCTTTTTGATATCTTTGATTAACAGGATCATTTCTTTCACATCCATCTGCCAAGATCCTATCTGTTTGTTTCTGTTCTTGTTCTTGCTTTTATTTGCTGCTTTAATATTAATGTTTTTTTGATACCTCTGATCAACATGATAATTTCTTTCACATCCTTCTGCCAAGATCCTATCTATTTTTTACTATTCCTTGTTCTTGCTGTGTCACCCTAATTCACTCCATGTGCCTCATAATGGAGACCTGGACTACATCAATGTGATTAGTGTGTCTTAGCACAAGTTTCAACTGATTCTGTTTCAATTCACAGAGCTCCTTCTATTGGCTATGTATTATAGATAGCAACTTATCCTATTGGTTTGTGTTGAACTGTTGCCATTGTTCTGACCTCTGGGTCCATCTTTCTTTTAACTTTTGCCCTTCAACTTTGGAGAGGATCATCGAGATATTGTCATTATTAGTTTCTCAGGTTACATCAGGTAAGTAACTGAACCTCTTGAAGACACCTGTGTACACTTCCATGAATGTTTCATGGTCATCTTTGGTCTGTGAAGCCACTTTGAAAACTATTTCCACCATGTAGAGCTTTTCACACACACTCAGACCTAATATTGGCTGTACTCTCTTTTCTACAATCAGTAGCTGTGCCTTTAGGTGCTGCCCCTTGTGACTTACTTAGTGTGTGAAGCTCAACTAAGTATTGGTCAAAACTAAAACCTTGTCTCCAGCCACAGGAAAAGAATTTTTATTTTTCAAATTTGATGTTTTTTCTTGGGGACAAAATACACATCAAATTTTGTCATCAGTATGTCCAATGTTAAGGCTGTCTCATCAATTTGTAAGATATTGTAGATGTTCACCAATTATGTATAGAAAGGCAGATGTTTTCAAATGTTTATCCGCCCCTCCCACTCTGCTTACTGCTGAATTATATATTGAATCTCTGTTAGAGGTGTCTGCAGTTATCAGTTAAGATTGCCAGTAAACCGCTTGGTGTGGGAGGACTTAGCTTATCCATGGCAGAATTTTCAGACTCTCACCTGATTCTCCCTTGGTGAATTTGGTGAACAACGGCAGCTTCAGTACACAACGTGCTCTCTGGCTGGCAGCTTCTCTCCGCCAGTACTTAGTGTCTCTTCCTTAATCACTCACAGTACATTTACTCTCCGTGTTTAGTCCTTACACCTGACTTCTGACCCATGTTATGTTTGTTCTTGATAAAAACAAACAGTATGGGTCAAAACGCTAGCACATTTATTAACAGTCATGGCTTCAGCTCAACCTGAGCATGTGCCACCAGTCCCTAATGTCACTTCCAGTTCCGGTGAACAGCCCACATTACGTACTGGGAACTGGAGTTTTTAATTATGTACCACACATAATAACACAGAAGTATTGTGTTCAGTTCTGGTTGCCTCATTATAGGAAGAATGTGGAAGTTTTAGAGAGGGTGTGGAGACAATTTACCAGGATGCTGCCTGGATTACAGAACATGTCTATGAGGAAAGGCTGAGCGAGCTAGACCTTTTCTCTGGGGAGAAAGAAGATGAGAGATGACTTGTTAGAGGTATACAAGATGGTAAGAGGCATAAATTGAGTGGATAGCAAGAGATCTTTCCCCAGGGTGGAAATGGCTAATTTGAGGAGGCATAATTTCAAGGTGAATGGAAGAAAGTATAAAGGGGATGTAGAGGTTAAGTTTTTTTATACAGAGATTGGTGAATGTGTGGAATGCACTGCCAGGGATGGTGGTAGACACAGATACATTATGGACACATAAGAAACTCTTAGGTAGACACATAGAAGAATGGAGAGCTATGTAGGAGGAAAGGGTTAGATTGATCTTAGAGTAGGTTTAAAGGGTTGGCACAGCATCATGGGCTTAAGAGCCTGTACTGTGCAGAAATGTTCTGTGTACAGTAAAATGGTTTAATTTTGATTTAAACAAAATGAAATGATGGAATCTTCATAGTTTTCTCCCTATTTCAAATAGTTTTAAAACGTGAATGCTCAAGGAGATCTGTAAGTAACATTTGATTAATATTTTTAATAGTTATTATAACATACAGGTAGCTCTGCTATAACATGTATTTCAATAATGTAAATTTGATATAATGTGATTGATAAATTAAGGTACACTTTGTATTCGTCAGGCTGAATTGGTTATAATACAATTTTGATTGTGAACCAGGGAACTGCTCAAGAATTATTTTAGAAAATGACAAACTGGAAAAGGAGCTGTCTTGGAGAAAAACAGTTGTCTTAGAAAAAATATGTTAATCAAACACCCATTGTCTTTCAAGAACACAGGCTGTTGATTTTACCAGAGGAGGCCAGTAGAAATTGACCAGCAATCACTTCTATTGATAATTGTGCAACAATACATTATTCTATTAAACAATGTGAGATTAGCTTTATTGTAATATGTACATCAAAACATACAGTGAAATGCATTGTTTGCATTAACAACCAATACAGTCTGAGGATTTTGATGGAACCATCCCACAAGTGTGACCATGCTTCCTAATCTGAACCCGTAAGTCTTTGGAATGCAGGCAGAAACAGGAGCACCCAATTCTTCTGAAGGTCACTCTTCATCAATTCAGACAGCATTAAATTGTTCATTGATGGAAGGAGCTGCATACAAATAACAATTATTTATTTTCATTGCCAACCATAAGCTAAGTGAGAACATGAAGGCTGCACACTGGTACTTCTAGACAGGGTTGGTACTTTGACACAGGGAAAAAGAGAGTTCATCAAATAGTGACATACAGTATGAAAAAGATGAGGTAAAATCAGAACAAAAACAAAGAGAAAGTGTAGAAAGAATGCAACATTCAAAGTGAAGGGGCCTGAAAACAGGACTAGGACAATCAGACACAACCTATTAACACTTGCACGGTAAATTATTAAAGATGAAATAGTGGCATATCTAGATAGCAGTGATAGGATTGGGCCAAGCCAGCATGGATTTACCAAGGGTAAATCATGCTTGACTAATCTGTTGGAGTTTTTCGAGGATGTAACCAGGAAGTTAGACGGGGGAGATCCAGTGGATGTAGTGTACCTCGATTTTCAGAAGGCATTTGATAAGGTCCCACATAGGAGATTGGTGGGTAAAATCAAAGCTCATGGCATTGGGGGGAAGACATTGACATGGATAGAAAACTGCTTGGCAGATAGAAAGCAAAGGGTAGCGGTGAATGGGTGTTTCTCGGAATGGCAGGTGACTAGTGGGGTGCCACAGGGCTTGGTATTGGGACCACAGCTGTTTATGATTTACGTCAACGATTTAGATGAAGGCATTGAGAATAACATCAGCAAATTTGCTGATGATACTAAGCTGGGTGGCAGTGTGACATGTGATGAGGATGTTAGGAGAATTCAAGGTGACTTGGATAGGCTGGGTGAATGGGCAGATACTTGGCAGATGACGTTTAATGTGAATAAGTGTGAGATTATCCACTTTGGGAGTAAGAACAGGAAGACAGATTATTATCTGAACGGTGTAGAGTTAGGTAAGGGAGAAATACAAAGAGATCTAGGAGTCCTTGTTCATCAGTCACTGAAGGTGAATGAGCAAGTGCAGCAGGCAGTGAAGAAGGCTAATGGAATGTTGGCCTTTATTACAAAGGGAATTGAGTACAAGAGCAAGGAAATCCTCTTGCATTTGTACAGAGCCTTGGTGAGACCACATCTGGAGTATTGTGTACAGTTTTGGTCTCCAGGGTTAAGGAAGGACATCCTGGCTGTAGAGGAAGTGCAGCGTAGATTCATGAGGTTAATTCCTGGGATGTCTGGACTGTCTTACGCAAAGAGGTTAGAGAGACTGGGCTTGTACACGCTGGAATTAAGGAGATTGAGAGGGGATCTGATTGAAACATATAAGATTATTAAGGGATTGGACAAGATAGAGGCAGGAAATATGTTCCAGATGCTGGGAGAGTCCAGAACCAGAGGGCATGGTTTGAGAATAAGGGGTAGGTCATTTAGGACAGAGTTAAGGAAAAACTTCTTCTCCCAAAGAATTGTGGGGGTCTGGAATGCACTGCCTCAGAAGGTAGTGGAGGCCAATTCTCTGGATGGTTTCAAGAAGGAGCTAGATAGGTATCTTATGGATAGGGGAATCAAGGGATATGGGGACAAGGCAGGAACCAGGTATTGATAGTAGATGATCAGCCATGATCTCAAAATGGCGGTGCAGGCTCGAAGGGCCGAATGGTCTACTTCTGCGTCTATTGTCTATTGTCTAAATCATTGTCAAGAGAGAGTTGCTCCACGAAGAGTTTGAGATAGCAGCATGAATCCTTGTACACTGTACAGGGATATACACCTGTACATTCCTGTATGATCTGCTCGTGTTTGACTTTCTGGGCAGCTTCCCTTCTGACCCTTGGCTTTGTCTGTGCTATTTCTAATGCAGTTCCAACTCAAACAGTATCCAGTGGAATCGCCATGGAAGCACCTATCATAAGGAGTTTTAAAGTGCTGTTGCCAGTCACTTGGTCTTGGTAATTGGCAATTGATTTATTATTGTCATATGTATCAAAATACAGTGCATAACTTAGTTTTGCATGCTATCCATGCAGATCATTTCAAAACATAAGAGCATCAAGATAGTAAAAGGAAAAAAAGCAATAATAGACGGCAGAATACATTGTTGTAGTTACAATATAACAATATACTCTGCAGTTTATTATTGCAGGAAGTGCAGTGCAAGTAGACAATAGGATGCAAGGGCCATGATGAGGTAGAATGTAAGATCAAAAGTTCATCCTTATTATACAAGAAGTCTGCTTATAAATTAGAACCTGGTCTCAAGTCTGGTGGTGCATGTTTTCAAACTTTTATATCTGGTGCTCAATGGAAGGAGGGTGAAGAAGAGAAAATGAGTAGGATAGATGAGGTCTTTAATTATGTTGGCTACTTTCCTGATGTAGTGGGATGTGTAGACATAATCCATGGAGGGAAGACTAGTTTTTATGATGAATTGAGTTGTGTCCATAATACTCTACAATTTCATGTGGTCTTGGTCAAAAAATACTATCATACCAAGCTGTGATGCATCCAGATAGGCTATTTTCTATTGTGCCTTCTATAAAAATTGGTGAGGCTCAACATTCTAAATTTCCTTGTGAAGTAGGGGCATGCATTAGATTTTTTTGGCCTTAGTGTCTACAGGTTAAGCTATCGGTGATATTTACACCTAGAAACTTGAAGCCCTCAATAGGAACAGGTATGTTAAAGTATATTTTGAAAGTCAATGTTATATTGCTTTTCCACATATTGAAATCAACTTCTTTGATTTAACTAGATGCAGTTCATTGTTTGGTTTAAATTGAATAATTTAGCAAGTCATCCTGTCGTTAAAAAGTTTGTGGATGTCAAATGGAAAATTTATGGACAGTAAGTTTCTTTTAATTTATTGTTTTGGAAGTTTCTTTGAGTTTTATACTGACCTAATTTTTACTCTGTAAAAATTCTGGTTTTTGTAATCCATTGTCATCGATAAAAATTATTTTGTATTTGCAATAGCCTGAAATTGCATCCAAGGATATAAAGAAAACTTTATTCAGATATTTCTCTTACTATCAATTCCCACTCAGTTTTGGAAAGTTGCTAGCACAAAGTTGATGGGGACTAAACAAATTTTTGGAATTCTTGGTTGACCTAGAGAAATAAGCATGAACTTAAAACCTTTTGTTTCTCTAAATCCCAGTGATTAAACTTTCTCCTGCTTCCCGATTGTGGCCCCTCTTTCTCTATCATCCCAAACAAGGAATCTCTACTATATTCCCTGTGAAATTTCTCCCACTCATTGTTAATCTTTTCATTTACCTCCCAATCACAGTCTCTCACCCCACTTTCTGGTGTAGCATCTTCACTCCCAACACTGCATTATCATGGTCTCTCTTTCTGCTCCTAATTGCTATCTCTCTCCCTATTCTTATATATGGCCATTCTTCTTTCTCACTGAACAAATCCCATTCCATCAACCACACTGCAAATAGTGGTGGTCTCATTTCCCAACATATTTCCTTGCTCATCCCTGACTAAGATAAAAATCACTTTCTCTCCCCACGCACTCTTCTTCCTCCTACCATATGACAGCTTGTCTTTCTACCCTGGATCATGAATTCTTAACCACTTTATTACAGTTTTCTTCCCAACCCGCTCTCCCTGGCGCAATCTCAATTGCAGCTCGCTGCCCCTTTTCGTAATTATATTCCCTCCCTTGCCCTTGCCCTCTTCCTCACTCCCTCCCCATTTTATTCTCTGACAATGACTTGCCTTCGCTGTCTGTCCTTCAAATTATGATTTCCCTTTTCACTCCTCTGATTGGGTCGTTACCAATTCTTTCTACCCTTGCAAGCTCCTTTTTCTTCACATTTTTTTCCCAACTGGAGATTGCCTGAATCAAAACTGGTAAATAAAAGTAGTGGAAAAATTTTGACGCTAAACCACAGAAAGGAATACAGTACTGAATATTCCTTGGTCAGATGTTTATTTTAAAGAATGAGTCAAAGTAGGACGAAGGACTAGAGAGATGGAGACATCATGACGAGTTATTTCACTGACCATTGGCCTGGTGGCTGAAGGCTGCCTGTCACTGGCATGGCTATAAAAGCTGTTGATGAACAATGTGTCTGACTTTGAGGAAATCAGCTGTTCAGAAGAATGGATTGTCTTAAAGAGAAACCACCATTTTAAAAGTTCTGAGTCTGTAGTACACAATTATTTTTATTAATAAATGGGTTGAGAAGTTATAGCAGCTGAAGATGCTTCACACTATGTAATAACAAAGTACTAATATCATGACAATTATTTTTATGAGGAAACATTTTTCCTTTATGGATACTTTTTGAACACAATGACACCTTTTTTGAAGCCATTTCGCATAAAGATTTTTTTTCCCTATTCTCAGAAACAACTATTCTCTTAAGGAACTTTAAAAAAAAATATTTTCAGAATGGATTGTTAAACTGTCATTTAACCAGGAAAATAATGTTCTTAGAGTCTCATACAAATAGCTTCATATATATTGTTTTTCTTAAAACAAACAAGGACCTTACAGTGTTATAATATTTTACATTTATATTTTATAGTATGGAAGCTTTGACTCTTCTTGCAGCAGATACTGTATTCATTATTTCCTGGTGTTCTTTTCTGTATTTTTTTGCCATGGAAAGAAGCAGATTTACTGATTTAAAAAAGGCAAGTAACACTAACATCTAGTATGATAAGATTCTTAACATATACAAAACAGTTTGTGTCAGTCTATGTCTCATTTTCAGCATTTTGATGTAACTATTGTTTGAATACTATGGAATAAAACCCAAAATCATGCAATGTGTTTTCAATGATTAGTTGGCTAATAGGAATAGCATCTCAACCACAATAGAGCAATACCAACTACTCATGTCATCTGGATGCCTAACTCGTGTCTTCCCAAACTTTTCCCAGTTGTTATGTATTGAAATGATGAGGTCAGTTAATGTAGTTTGACTCTTGTCAAGTACGGTGATGATGTCATCAGTCAGGGCAGAACAACATGTGATGGAGGGACATGGAAGCGAGAATGAGAAATAAAGATACGTTCAGAGCATGAAGCAGTGAGTCATGATATATGCACTATCTAATTAAGTACTAAGATAGGTTGCAAATACACAACAGTGGTGATGAGGATACAGATTTTGAAAGTAAGTTTAACATTAGTTGATAAAAATGGAGAAATCTGGGATCCAAAACTTCCAATGTTTTATGGAGCCAACTACACCAGGTCTGAGATGGACATGGTGGCCCAGTTCATTTGAACTTTATGCCAGTGGTAAAGGATTGATAAGGAATGAGAACGCAACAGATACCCTGTAATACAAAACAAAGAAGGAAAGCACTTGTTTTGCACCTTGCAGGACCAGATGTGCAGGATATTGTATATTCTCAACACTACCAAACACACAGGGCAGTGGATGATGCGCTGAATGCTTACTTCATTCCCCAGGTCAACACTACATTTGCCCAGCAGCATTTTCATTAGCTTGCCCCAAAACAGTTCTCTACTCGCCTTTGGCAGGCAGCAAAAGACTTTAAGTTTCTAATTGACACAGACAACCAAATCAGGGATGCCTTAGTGGGCAAATTTATTTCAGTCTATATGTGGAGAAAATTGCTGGAGAATATGCAAGGTCTAATACTTGCCTACACACTGGAAATAGCGGCACAGTGTGAAAAAGTAGAGGAAGAATTGTCAGCCATGCCACTCCAAGGGAGCCAGCTGGACACTCTGCGCCGTGTTTCACACATGAGGACACAACACATGGCAAAAAGACAGAGGGATAAAGAAAGTCTACTAATACAAATGAAAGGAAATGCTATAGATGTGGAAACGTAGATCACCTGGGTAGAGACCCAAGGTGCCCAGCTCGTGGACAGATGTGTAGAAAGTGCACTGGAGAGGACCACTTTGCATAAATGTACTGGACAAAAGGATTAAAGATACAAAAAGTGAACAATGTTGAGGATGAACAGAAGGTATTTGCATTTGATGTTACTGAGACAGTCACCTGAAAAAAATACTTTTTGTGTAGGGTTGTGTATCTGTACATGTTCAGGAGCCAGAAGTAATATACTGGGTGTAAATGTGTGGGGAAAACTTAACTCAGAGAAGATAAAGTGCCATTCATATATTCCAAAGCAGAAGAGAAAGCTGTACCCATATTCATCTAGCACATCACTGTGTGCTAGGGGGTGTGTGAATGCGAAATAAGTATGGAAAACAGAACAGACCAGGCAGAGTTCATTGTGATAAAAGGCACTCCTACATAAAGAAACAGCTACAAAATTGGTGTGTTAAAGATTGGAGAAAATATGTCAGTAGTGACAGACGTTAAAGAGTTACGAAGCTGCAGTACTCAAAAGTGTTTGAAGGGGTAGGAAAGCTAAACACTAAGCAAATCTATTTATATGTTGATCCAAAGGTAAAGCCTGTGGTCCAGCCACTCAGCCACTCTTTTTCAATGTTTTTATTGAATTTTTCAAAGACGAATACATAACAGTCATAATAGTACAAAGGGAGTGGGATTACATTGTTGGCAATTAACACATGTAAGTAGAAACTGTAAGTAACACCAATATAATTGACCTACCAAACTCTTAATATAGACATGATACAAAGAAATAAAAAGATGGGAAAAACCCCCAAATTGAAAAATCAAAAACAAAGTAAATTAAACTAAGCAGATCTAAAACTAAACTAAACAAAGCTGGGCTATTCTATTTTATCAGATAAAATTGTCAACTCTGCTCCTCTACTCAAATTAATAAATAATATAAAGGAATCAGAAAAGGTCAAATTACATTCTATGAAAGTGTTGGATAAATGGCCAAAAATGGATATTTTTGATACAATTTCTACAGTTTTGCACATTGATTTACAACCTCACCCTATCACTGCAATTTTTGGCTTACCAATGATTGACTTGCCCTCTGCAGCTCGGCAGATGATTGCATTTGCTACTTTAATGGCTAGAAGATCTATTTTATTGAATTGGAAAGAGATGAATCCTCCAACTACATCTCAATGGTTTTCCCAAACCGTATCCTGTTTAAAACTTAGAAAAAATTGGAAGTGGTAGCTTTGATCCCTTGGTTAAATTTGAAGAAACTTGGAGGCCATACCTTACATCTTAAGAGCAGCTGATAAAAAATTGAACAACTAATGAAAATGGACATTATTGAGAAAGTTGAAGGCCCAACTCCTTGGGTTAACCCAGTAGTAAACTTACCAAAACCTGACAAGGAAATCAGAATGTGCCTAGACATGAGAAGAGCAAATGAAGCAAGTGTGAGTGAGAGGTATCCCATTCCCATTTTAGATGAAATGCTACAGGGTTTGAATGGAGCTGCAGTGTTTAGCAAACTAGATTTGAAATGGGGCTATCACCAGCTAGAACTAACTCCAGAATCTAGAGAGATAACCGTATTTGCTGTGCATAATGGTGTGTCTAGGTACAAGAGGCTGATATTTGGTGTGTCATCAGCTAGTGAGCAGTACCAGCATGAGATAGCAAATGCTTTAGCTGGAATTGAAGGAGTTGAGAACATCCTGATGAAGTGATTGTACATGCACTTAACCAAAAGCTGCATGATCAGAGACTGCATGCTAACGCAGAATGTGGACTGATACTGAACCCAGAGAAATGTCAGTTCATTATGGGAATTTTCTTGTCACTGAAAGGCATTGGACCAACTGAGAGAGAGTGCGAGCAGTAATGGAGGCTTGAGAGCCACAAAACACTACAGAAGTGAGGAGTTTCCTAGGTCTTGTTAGCTACAGCAGCAAATTCATACTACAGTTTGTAGCTTGGTTAGAACCACTGAGACGATTGACCAGCAATGACACCTAGTTCATGTTTAGAGAAGAACAGAGACATATTCAAAGCCCTTAAAGAGGAGCTAGCAAGAACAGGTACATTGGCCTATTTTGATGGAGATGTGCCAACTAAAGTAATAGCAGATGCCAGTCCAATTGGACTGCGGCAGTATTCATACAAAACCAAAATGTAGAGATGGTATTTGTCCACTATGTGAGCCATAATCTCACAAACTGTGACTGAAAATACTCACAGACAGAGTGAGAGACATTACCTGTGAAAGACTTCATCCTATTTATCCTTATTTTTGTGGGAAAAAAATTTATCCTGAGCGTAGATTACAAACCTTTGGAGATGATTTACAGCCCATGAGTAAATCATCTAAACCACGTGCGCGCATAGAGCGGTGGGTCTTGAGATTGCAACCATATGACTACAGAGTCATACACATGTCAGGAAAGCAGAACATTGCAGACCCAGTGTTAAGGCTACTGGGAGAGACCGCTCAAAAAGAAAGACACAAGCAGGGTTCAAAGGAATATGTCAGGTTCATAACTTTGAGTGCTATGCCTAAAGCCCTGACAACACGAGAGGTAGAGAGAGCATCAGCCACAGATCCAGAGCTACAGGAGGTGCGTAAAGCCATCATGAATAGACAGTTTGAGAACTGTAATGCATATGCACCCATTGCAAAAGAACTGTGTGTAGTGTGTCATCTTATCCTCAGAGGACATGAATTGCGTTACCTAAAGCCTTTCACACACATGCACTCGCCCTAGCTCATGAAGGATACGGGAATAGTTGGTATGAAACAGCATCTCAGAACCAAGGTTTGGTGGCTTAGTATGGATAAAACAGCTGAGAAATACTGCAAAACTTGTCATGGCTGTCAAGCTGTATCTACAAGGGGTGATTGATAAGTTTGTGGCCTAAGGCAGAAGGAGATAAGTTATTAACTTCAAACTTTCTGCATAATCACTCAAAGAGTTGAACTGCATATGCATGTAACAATTGTATAACTCATCTCCTTCTATCTTAGGCCACAAACTTATCAATCAGCCATCTGTGGACACTTTCTGGAGGTCCAAGATCCGTATGCTCCACGACTACTGGACTAAGTGTGTAAATGTAGGAGGGGACTATGTTGAAAAATAAATGTGCTAGGTTTTCTAAAATTGATTCCTTCTACCTTAGGCCACAAACTTATCAATCACCACTTGTAGATCCCAGATCATTCTCTGCAGCTATCTGAGGACCCACCAATAGACACCCTTTAATAGAACATCATACTCGACTGATTGCACTGCTACTAATGTTTTAGTCTGAGTTTAGTTTTGTGAAGTTGTACTACACCAAATCCATTTCACGGCCATTGCATCCTTCCTGTAATGTATATGACTGAACATAATACTCCAGGTGGAGTCTGATTGAGGTGTTATATCAGTGAGATTTAAAACCTATTTTTAGTGATACATATAATTGGACTTGCTTCTCTCTGATTTACCTTTCTTAGATCCAAAATGGATTACTTTACATGTTTTTATTTGGTGCTTTAATTGTTGCAATTTGGTCAATTTATTTACTGTAGACCATAAGACATAGAAGCTGAGTTAGGCACTTCAACTAATTGAAACTGCTCTGCCATTCCATCATGGCTGATTTATCATTCCCTCAACCCCATTCACCAGCCTTCTCCATATAACCTTTGACGCCCTTACTAATCAAGTACCTATCAACCTCTAGTTTAAATATATCCAGTGATGTTATTTGTGGCAATAAATTCCTTCACAGCTGTCTGTGGCAATGAATTCCACAGATTCACCACCCTCTAGCTGAAGAAATTCCTCCTCCAGTGCCCATTACACAACTTATTGTGACATGTCCAAAATGAGTATCACCTACAAATTTGTGTCTACAGATTACTTTTCATTTATCCAAGTGATTAGTAAGTATGGTGAAAAGTTGAAGTCCTATACAGATCCCTAAGGTTTAAACGGTCCAATTTAATTTTTAAAAGGGACACTATGTACCTTTAAAAAGCTTGAAACAGTGTTTTTTCCTACTGTCTTAACACTGTTCCTATTAACACAGAGATGTTGGGTAAGGTGCATGACTAAAGGTGCATCTATGGTGGTCATACTGGGTGCGAGAAATTTCATGTGTCAGCAGCAGTGCAGATATGTTTTTTGACCTGAAAAAGAGAAATTAAAAGAACCAGTGTCAGCAGAATCTCCTTCCGATGTCAACCTTCATGAGAAATTTTGTCTCCAGAAGTGAGGTTTACAAAGTCAATGTTACACATTTGCAAACTTTGCTGATTACAGATCCATCTACAGATACTTGCCAGGACCACCATCTTCTTGAACTACCAAACCTCCAGATCATTCTCCAGACATATAACACAGCAAAAGAAATTCAAGAAAATTGTGGATTCTGGAAGTCTGAAATAAAAGAAAATACTGAAAATGTTCAGTTTGTCAAGCAACCTCTTTGGAATGAGTTAGATATAAAAGATTCTGCAGATGCTGTAAATCCAGGGTAACACACATAAAATGCTGGAGGAACTCAGCAGGTCAGGTATCATCTATGATGAGGAATACAGAGTTGGTGTTTTGGGTTGAGACCCTTCATCAGAACTGGGAAAGATAGAAAACATTAGTTTTAAGTTAGAACAGGGGTTTTCCCTATCCATCCTTTTTTCACTTTGTCTCTCACCCAGGGGTTCCCAACCTGAGGCCCAAAGACCCCTTGAGAATGAAAGAAGGATGGATAGGGCAACAGGTACTCTTCTAATGGCATCACACACAAAATGCTGGAGGGACTCAGCAGGCCAGGTAACATCTATGGAAAAGAATACAGTCAACGTTTTGGGCAAAGACACTTCATCACAATATTAGAGAATTCACTAATACTTTCAAGTTAAGGAAGAGGAATCATACCTACCTTGCCCTCAGCACAAACCATCCAGCTGAGTGAACAGTGAATTTGTAAGTGTGAAGTGCCACTGAAGTTCATAACACCAATTTTTAATAAGTTATTGAAATCTGCAATCAATGTTCAAGACACTGACATAAGCTAGCAACTATCACAGTTCATTTGAGCTGATAAACTTTTTTAGAGTAAGGTCCCCTGAATATAGAAATTCTCTCTATAGTTCCCGTCAGTTTGAAATATGAATCGAGAATAACATTTAAAATCTTTGCCATGAAATAGAATTTTGATAAGAAGTTATCTATTTATAGCAATGTTTGTGATGTGAGAATTTGCAAATAAAATCTTCAATACATCAAACCTGATGAAGTGTTCTTTCCTTTGTGCAGGTTCTATGGAAATTCTTGCTTGCTCTCTTTTGTTTTGTTGAACTAATGTACTTGATCATTCTTGACATGCACGAATATTTTGAAATAAGATACTTATTTCGTCATTGGCAACAGCAGCAGCAAGAATCTCTGGAAGATGATTTAAAGTTTTGCAGCCCGGCTTTGCCACAGGTATAGACTTTTTGTAAAAATACTTAATGGCATAGTTTCCCATTTGTTCAACCACCAAATATAAATTGTCTGGGTTACCATTCCTTTTATAATTTCTCTCAGTGTAAATGAGATGTTTCTCATTCATTCCGGCACTGTTATCTATTTATTTATCTAAGTGGAATTGGATGTCCAGCCTTTTTATGATCTTCACTTAAAAAGAAACAACAGTATCAAAAAGATGAACAATACTTTCTGTGAATCACTAGAGCATATTCTTTTTATTCATCCCTCTCAAACTCCCTATAGTTGTCAAGACAATTGGTCAGTTGATTTTGTGTCTTATTAACACTGCATGGTTTCAAAGGGACTTTGTGAAGATGAGAACAACTTCTCCTGCCATTGCCAAGCTAAAATCTTAACTACTTCTGCTTTCTCAAGAATATTTTGCTCCTTGTTAACAGCAGAGAACATTGAAACAAAAACAATAAAAAGAACACAGTGGACTTGGAGATACAATATATCATGTTATACTGTACAACTCATCTCACTGAATGCAGAACACAGAGTTCCTAAATTGTGTTCTATTTTCAGTAAGACATGTACGACATGATATACTGTATCTCCAAGTCTATGTTTTTTCCTAATCTCCATTTCTGTGCTGGCCATTAACAAACATGGCAGCTCCACTGTCCTGGTTACAGGGTTTTCAGATGAGTTTAAAAAGTGTGGTAGGTGCATGAAATCTAGGAAGCAATATTGGTTAATGAAAGAGTTATAGCTGCATGAAAGGACAATTTTCAAGGAAGACTAACAAATAATATGGGTTGAAGCAAGAAATGAATCTAAGGTAATCATATGGCTGGGAGTAGGAGATATGTCTTGAACATTTAGGGAGAAATTAAAACAAAAATACAGGCACATTTTTGAGAAATGCAAAAATAACAAGACTGGAATAGGAGGAGTTTGATTTCCTGAAAAAGTAACAAAGCAAAGTGTGCAGAAGGAGCAAAATTAGACCACAAGACCATAAGTCAAAGGAGCAGAATCAGGTCTGCTGATTCTGCTGATTCTGCTCTGCCATTCCGTCATGACTGATTTTTAAAAATTCCTCTCAACCCCATTTTTCCGTCTTCTCTCTGTAACCTTTGATGCCATTATTACTCATGAACCTATCAACCTCTGCTTTAAATATGCCCAATGACTTTGCCTCCTCTGCCATCTGTGCAATGAATTCCACAGGTTCCTCACCCTTTGACTAAAAAATGCTTGAATGGCATTCAAGAGAATATTAGTATGTAGCAAGCCTATCAAGAGTAAGGTGGAATTGAATTTACTTTTGAGGATAAAACTCAGGAAGTAGCAATGAGAAAATGTTTGGAGGTAGCAATCATAATAAAATGAGATTTAATATATTGATTGAAATTAGCAAAGATAGAAGTGTAAAAGTTTTCAATTTCTCAAATGATTTGTATGATCCTTCCATACACAGTTCTGGTTGTGGTAATTTACACTTTCCCTTAAGAATTTGGTGAACTTGTTCCAAAAAAAGATTTCATGACTTGAATTCTTTACTGTGGATGTCATTTTTCTCCCTTAGGAAGAAGCTTTTCTAAAGAAAAGGCTAGAAAAACTGATTAAAATGGAACCATTTTATCGCCTAACTTACTGGTCAGTACTTACATTTGGAACAATTGGTATCTGATTCATTTTGAATGTTGTAAATCAGATCAAATTAAGATTTAGTGGTAAACGTGTCTTTATCAAGTTTTGAGAATATGCCCTCAGCAAGGGTTGTGAAGGATAGCAGAATAGCTATTCTTCATTAAAAGGATATTAACATATGTGCCTTTTGCCATCTTCATGCAATTGACTGAAAATCTTGTCCATTATCAAGACTATCTGCTCCCACCATTGTATGATTTTTCACTTTCCTCTCTCTTTTAATCAGTCTGTTTTTCTGGCTGGCTTCCAGTGCTTCAGTCTACATGAACTTGAGCATACAAAATTCTGCTGCTTGCATCCTATCCTATAATGCCTCTTTCACTATTGTACTTGGTGAATTACATTTGTTCCTTTTTTTGCATTTCAAACTTGGAATCCTCGTCCTTGAGTTTGAATTCCTTTATAATCTCCCCACCAATCATCCTGTTATCTCTTCTGGCAATCCATCCTCCAGAGACTCCTGGTTTAAACGCATTTCATCATTGCTAGCCTTGCCTTAAGATGCCTGTGTCCATAACCTGTAATAGCTTCACTCAGTCTCTCCATCTCTGTCTTGAAAAATCTAAAGAGATTAGCTTTATTTGTCACAAGTACATTAAAATGTAGTGAAATGTGTCATTGCATCAACAACCAAAACATTACAACGAATGTGCTGGACAGACCTCAAGTGTTGCCACACCTCTGCCGCTGACATAGCATGTCTACCATTCACTAACCCTAACCCTTAGGACTTTGGAATGTGGTAGGAAACTAGAGCAGCAGGTGGAAACCCATGCAAAAATGGGGAGAACATGCAAACTCCTAACAGTCAGCAGTGGGAGTTGAACCCCATTAGTGATTGCTGGCACTATCTTTCTTGGTGGTGTAATTTTGATACAAAGAATCAGAAAATGTTCCAGGCCAGCATTTTTCAATACCACTATCTTTAGATGAAGTAATAATTTTTATGAAGCTGAGGTCTCAACAGAGAACTTAGGTAAGTAATGCAGGTTAGGTAAGTATGAATGGAAAATATTGCCTAGTTAGGATGTTTCCAATCTTCCAGTTGCACTTTAGTGATTGAAAAATGTGTAAGGTTAAGGATACTGGCTTATTTCCTATGGTGATAATCAAACCAAATGAGACTGTGATTTACAATATCTGTACTTTATAGTCCACAAATTGCTAATGGTTATTGGATGCAAACTTAATGTATCCATATGAAATTCCCTTTGTTTGCTATTGTATGAAACTATTACCGCTTAAAATAAATGGTTTAACATTTCAGCCCTGTTTTAATTTGTAGTGTTTTTTAACCAGTGTAACACGTTCAAATACTAGAGGATAAGAAGCCAGAACAAGAAGGTACTGCTCCCCCCACCTCACCTTCTTATTCTGGTTTTTCTCCCTTCCTTTTCTGTCCTATTGAAGGACACCTCATCTGTTTATTCTACTCCATGTATGCTGCCTGACTTGCTGAATTCCTCCAGCACTTTGTGTGTGTTGCTTAAGATTTCCAACATCTGCAAAATCTCTTCTATTTTTAACCAATACTGGCAACAGTAATTTATAGGCTAATATTTATTATTTTTACATTATTCATGCCTAACTGTAAAATGCAATCTTTCATTTTTCAGGAGGATAATCAACTGGATATTGTATGTGATTCTGCTGCTTATTTTCTTCTCCCTGATTAGCAGTTTGGTATTTAGAAGGGAAACATTAAGAAACTTAGATCAACAACTTGCTGCTATCATCATTATTCCCCTCTGGCTACGTGGCTTGAAGTACTTCCAAGTACTTAGGTAATTATATATGCATGTACTATATATACAGTATGCCTTGAATTTCTATTAGCAGTTCATCACATCACTGAGTTCAAGTTCCTTTTTAACTATTCTGCCAATCTTGCTAATATCTCCTCCATCCTCAAGAGGCTCCTGGTTCAATCACTTCCTTTACTCACTGGTAGTCACTGGCAGACTTGAAAATCATCCGGTTCTTTAAATCATGGACTCATAGTTAAAATATGGCCATCCTTGTCATTTATTGAAGGTTCCTACAAAAGCAATAGAGGCGTGTTTCATTAGTGCTGTTACTGTGTACTTTAAATAAGTTGTTTCCCTTTAAGTTGGAAACTTGAAAAATAAGGGTAAAAAAGGGAAGATCTTTTAAAGCACCGTGTATATCAGACAAATGGCAGAGGGTTGGAATACTGTACAGATTGCCATTCTTCTATTCAACAAATATATGAAAATCAGAAGAGGAGCACGTAGCTGGAAGGCATTGTGGGTTGAATAAGCAGCAATGTATATTTTTATCTCTGTTCCTAATTTAAGTCTCTTTGAATATATACTCAGTGGTCACTTTCTTAGATACACCTGTACACCTGCTCTTTAAAGCAAACATCAAATTAGCCAATCAATGTGACAGCAACTCAATGCATAAAAGCATGCAGACATGGTCAAGAGGTTCGGTTTTGTTCAGACCAAACATCAGAATGAAAAAGAAATGTGATCTAAGTGACTTTGACCATGGAATGATTGTTGGTGCCAGATGGGGTGGTTTAAGTATCTCAGAATCTTCTAATCTTCTGGGATTTCCATGCACAACAGTCTCTGGAGTTTACAGAGAATGGTGCAAAACAACTAAAAAACATCCAGTGAGTGGCATTTCTGTGGTTGAAAATGCTTTGTTAATGAGAGAGGTCAGAGGAGAATGGCCAAACTAGTTCAGGTCGACAGGAAGGCATCAGTAGCTCAAATAACCAGATATTGCAACAATGGAATGCAGAAAAGCATCTCTGAATGCACAACATGTTGAACCCTGAAATGGATGAGATACAACAGCAGAAGACCACAAACATACACACAGTGTACCTAATTAGGTACACCTCATGTACCTAATAAAGTGGCCACTAAATATAATTTGCCTATATTGAAACAATATAATTTGTGTAGCACCTATCACCACTTTTGCAGTTCCCTGAAGCACTTTAAAATTAATAAAGTACATCTGAAGGGTAGTGACTGTTGTAGTTAAAGAACTAAAGTAACTAATTTACAGACAACAAGGAACACAAGATCAATGTGCAGTAAAATTCTATTACCAGGCTCAGCACTTTAGTGGAGCTGAATTTATAGATGTTCTGGACTATTGCATGTTATTCCTATTATTATAATACAATTTTAAATCACTTGTCTTATAGTAAAATATAGTACAGTATAATAACTAATAATATCATAAATTATTATGACAAACCCTGTGCATAAATGCAAAAAAATATGCCTTACAAGATAATCAGCATCAATCAGTATCTCTGGAGACCAGCCACTAAAGAAGAAGATTTAAGCCAAATTCCAGCCAGGTTCATCAAGAGCAAATAATAACCGAATACAAGTTGTAGATTTTGGAAGTTGTGAAAGCAACTACAGAGTTGTGTTAACTAAGTCTTAAGGTTGTGAAACTAGTTCAGTAATTGTTTGAATTATGTAGTAAATCTTTGAGTTGTTTGAATTAATTGTGATTAGTTAGGCTGTTGATCCACATGCTTCAAATCACACACCATTATCCCTGTACCAAAAAACTCCACACCTTCAAAACTAAACATCTACTGCCTGGTGGCACTGACACCAATCATCATGAAGTGCTTTGAAAAGATAGTAATGGCACATATCAAAAACTCCATTCCTACTACAGTGGACACTCATTAATATGCTTACTGACAGAACTGCTCTATGTCAGATGTCATAGCATCTGTCATGTACCTGGCCGTGACACACCTAGAAAACAAAGACACTTATGTTAAAATGCTGCTTCTGGATTTCCATTTGGCATTCAACACTATTGTCCCACAAATCTTGGTGAACCAACTCCTATTTAAGAGGGGTATAGATAGTGGAAAAAGTCTGCTTGCATTTACCCTGAAGTTGGGTGGGACTACAACCAGAGGTTTGTTTAAACTAGTTTAAGGGTGAAAGGTGAGAAGTTTAAGAGGAACATAAGGAGCAACTTCTTCACTCAGAGGGTCGTGAGAGTGTGGAATGAGCTGTCAACACAAGTGGTCTATGTGAGCTCGATTTGCAAGAAAATGAATTTCAGGGTAGTGTATGGAGAGATATACATGTATTTATTTTGAACTTTGAACAATAATAGTGTAAAATAAGCTAATGATAGTGCATCATAAAGTGTGGTCAAAAAGACCTCAACAAAGATGGAGAAGTGGAAGGATTTGTCCTGTATTAATCGCTGTTAAGATTTCCAGTTTATATAATGATTAAGGGCCAGCTTTTTCTGCACTGGAGATGGCATGTAACAGAGATGTTTGACCAAGCAGATTTGCTGGCAACAGTAAAATTGTGAAAAAGTGTTAGTTCTTTATTTAAAACTAGAGCTACTAGAACAGGCTTTCCTTGGAGTTAATTAGTGAGTATAAATTAGTTATTAAAATAGAGATATTAAATAAATGTCTTGTGCTTTTTACACTTCTGGTTACTGTTTTGATAATTAGACCTAGATAAGTAAAATATATAATTTTTGTTGTTTTAGTTTCATTGGACCATTTGTTCTAATGCTTCATAAAATCATCACCCCTGTGTTGAAATATCTGTTTCTACATTCTGAAATTTTTATCGCATTTACCATAGCCTTCTGGATTATTTTCGGAGGTAAGTAGTTAAAATAAATGGATTAGTCATTATTTTTAACAAGTCTTCTAAAAACAAAAGGTAGTGATTGTGCAGAATAATTTCAAGGCAAAGAAAAAGTGCAAGAACTGTATGCTATCTTAGTCCTAAATTCAAACTTTAGGGTGTTAAAAGTATTGATTCATATTTGTTTTTAATATCCCATGTACCAAGACATAGTTGGAAGTGTTATAATTTATGTGCTATCCAGGCAGACCATACCATATATAAGTACATCAAGTAGTAAAAAAAAAACAATGCAGAATTTAGAGTTGCAGTTGCAGGCAAAGTGCAGTTCAGATTGACAATTATAATGCAAGTACCACTATGAATGGATTGGGAGATCAAGATTTCAAGAATTCATTGAGAGGTCCATTCAAGTGTCTGATAACAGCAGGATAGAAAATGTTCTTGAGCCTGATGAAATGTGCTCTCAAGCTTTTGTATCTTCTGCCTGATGGGAGGAGAGAGAATGATTAGGTTGTGAGCGATCCTGGAGCAATACACACAAAATGCTGGAGGAATTTAGCCAGTCAGGCAGTATCTATGGAGGGAAATAAACTCTTAATGTTTTTGGCTGAGATCCTTCACCTGAGACCCCTCCATAGATGGTGCCTGACTTGTTGAGTTTCTCCAGCACTTGGTCTGCGTTGCCAAGATTTCCAGCATCTTCAGAATCTCTGGTATTTGTGAGGGATCCTCGATTATCTCGGCTGCTTTCCCAAGGCAGTGGGAAGTGTAGATGGAATCAATGGTGGGGAGGCTGGTTTGTGTGATGGACTGGTTAACATTGAAAATTTCTTGTGGTCTTGGGTAGAGCAGTTGCCATACCAAGTTATGATGCATTCAGATAGTGTGTTTTCTATGTGCATCTGTAAAAATTGGTCAGGGTCATTGGGGACATGCCAAATTTCAATAGCTTCCTGAGGAAGTAGAGGCCTTATTTGTGTTTTCTTTGCCACACATGGCTGGAGTAGGACAAATTGTTGGTGATATTTACACCTAGGAACTTTCTCAACCATATCCACTCCAGTACCATTGATACAGTCCTTCTGCAACTGGATCCTCGACTTCCTAACCAGAAGACCAGAATCGACATCTCCAGCTCGCTGACAGTCAACACTGGTGCATCTCAGGGATGTGTGCTTAGCCCACTGCTCTACTCTCTCTATACTCATGACTGTGTGACTAAACACAGTACAAATGCCATCAATAAATTTGCTGACAATACAACCATTGTTGGCAAAATCTCGGATAATGATGAGAGGATGTACAGGAGTGAGATAAGGTAGTTAGTTGAGTGGTGTCACAGCAACAACCTTGCACTCAACGTCAGTAAAACAAAGAACTGCTTGTGGACTTCAGAAAGGGTTAAGACAAGGGAACACACTCTGGTCTTCTTAGAGGGATTAGAAGTGGAAAGAGTGAGCAACTTCAGGTTCCTGGATGTCATATCTCTGAGGATCTAACCTGGACCCAACATATCATTGCAGCTACAAAAAAGGCACAACAGTGGCTATATTTCATTAGGAGCTTGTGGAGATTTGGTATGACACCTAAAACACTCACAAATTTCTACAGATGGAGAGCGTTCTAACTGGCTCCATCTTTGGGGGGGGGGGGGCGGGGGCATTGCTACTGCACAGGATTGAAGTAAGCTGCAGAGAGTTGTAAACTTAGTCAGCTCCATCATGAGCACCAGCCTTGGTAGTGTCCAAGACATCTTCAAGGAGAGATGCTTCAAAAAGCTGGCATCCATCTTTAAGGTCCCCTATCATCCAGGACATGCCTTGTTCTCACTACTACCATCAGGAAGGAGATACAAAATCCTGAAAGCTCAAACTCAACAATCCAGGAACAACTTCTTCCCTTCTGCTATCTGATTTCTGATTGGACATTGAACCCATGAACACTACCTCTATATATTTTTAATTTCTGTTTTTTGCACAACTTATTTAATATAACTATTTTAAAAAATATATATATATATACACACTGTAATGCAGTCTTTTTCCCTTTATTATATTTCATTGTACTGCTGCTGCAAGGTTAACAAATTTTACAATTTATGCCGTTGATATTAAACCTGATTCTGATTCTGATTAATGGTAATTGTGAAGATGTAGTTTCCTGTTTTTACTGAATGCAGCAGTTGGTCAGGAAGTCATGTATCCAGATGCAGAGGGAACTCAGAGTCCTCTGAATAAGAGTTTGGAGATGAGCTTATCTGGAAAACAAACTTTTATCATTTCATTTTCATTGGAGCAATGAACGCTGAATCATGGAAAACAGAGTAAAAGGTAGTTAACCAAAGTGGGGACACAGAGCAGTGGAATATTTTGTAAACAATGCACAGAGTTTGTGAGTTCTAACTGAATAATCATGACCTTACAGATATAAAATTACTACAGCGTCTTTATTAAGAAAATCATTTAAATTACCGGTACTGCTTTTTCTGCAGGGATTGCAGAGCATTTGAGGACATCTCATTCATTAATCTTCACCGTTTTGCAAGTTACTATTCCTCATCATTATGGATATGCAGAATTTCATGATACTGATCCTCTTATGACATACATTCTGGTTTGCCTGCTAATAATAGGAAGTATTTTTTGTAAGAACATATTTGTTGCCATGCTAACTGAAGCACTATCTGGGTAAGTTCAAAATTCTAATATGAACTTAAGGTTGTATATTTATTACATTATTAAGAATAATTGACCTTTAATCAAATACTTGAATATTTTTTGTAAGAGAAAAATTGGAAGTGATTAAGGAATATAATCAGTAGCAATGAAAGCTGAATTAAAGATACTGAATTGATGATAATCTATTAATTGAAATATCTAGTTGATCCAAATTTCTATCTATAGTCCTGAATTAACTTTCTGATTCTGTTCAGTGATATTTGAGCAAAAGCAAAGAAAGGAAAGTCAAGTGATAATGAAAGTAAGGGGCATGGAAAGATATTGCTGTGGACACAGTCGAAACTCCAGGATGGTGTGTTTGGTGTGTTGCCTCCTTGGTACTAAGAACAAGGATGCCTTGTAGTAGACACAGAACATTCTGAGAGGGCAGGTGAGCAGTCAGAGGTTGTGGTCCATATTAGTACAAATGACATAAGGAGGAGGTAATGCAAAAGGATTTTAGGGAGCTAGATTGGAAGTTAAAAAGCAGGACTTCCTGCATTGTAATCTCAGTTATTTTAAAATTGATTAAACACAAGAGATTCTGCAGATGCTAGAAATCTTGAGCAACACACAAAATATAAAGGAACTCAGCAAATCAAACAGTATGTATGGAGGGGAATAAACATTTGATGTTTTGGGATGAGATAGTACATAAGGACTGGAAATAAAGGGGGCAGAAGCCTGAATAAAAAGATGGGAGGGGTGAGAGAAAGGAGTACAAGCAGGCAAATGATAGGTGAAACCAGGTGAGGGGGAAGGTGGATGGGTGGGGAAGGTAGATGAAGTGAGAAGCAGGGAGGGGATAGTTGGGTGAGGTAAAGGGCTGAAGAAAAAGAAATCTGATAGGGGAGGACTGTGGACCATGGAAGAAAGGGAAGGAGGAGGGTAACCAGAGGGAGATGATAGGCAGGTGAGGAGAAGCAGTGAGAGTGTAACTAGAATGGGGAGTGGAAAAAGAAAGAGGGAGGGAGAAGGGAGAAATTATCGGAAGTTAGAGAAATTGGTGTCCATGCCATCAGGTTACAAGATTAAGAATGAATCCCTGTACCTAGCTGCCCTCCTCCCTGAGGTGATACAGGGGTTTCATCTTCTCTGTATTTACAACTTTATGTTCTTCAAAGTTTGTTTTATTTTGATGGTGATCCTAATGTATAAATTTTGGAGCTACTTTGTCACACCTGGTGTAACCAAGTGTCTGTTGGCCATTTAGCCTGGAGAAGATAGGAACAGTTTTTTACCAGTGAATGAACGAATGAATGAAATTAATTTATTTTGGTCAGTACAAACATAACAAAAAGCATCATTTACAATGATGATTTCATAATGATGATTTAAGTGGACAAAATTACAACAAGAAACATAGATATTCTTTAAAACAGACCAGTGTGTTTTGTTGTTCCACTTCGGTGCTACAGTTGGCATAATGACTTTGGTGACCATTGGTGTAAGGAGAGGACATATTTCCTTTGTATTGTTTGTATCTGATTCTAGACTGTCCAAGTATTACATGGGCAGTCCAGTTATATGTGGTTGCAGGCAACATCTCTAGAAAGAGAAATAGACTCAATGAATCAAATTGCAGAGACCATTTGTCCTGTAATGACTCCATCTCATTCTGTTCATCTCGTTACATATCCTCTGATTTTCACAATGAGGACCTATGGAAATGCCTGTCTTTATCATGACTGTGGCTGCCCCTCTATCTTCTATTTCTCATGTCTCTGCTCTTACTCCCATGTTTCCTAAGGTTGTCATAGCCTGGGGAGGTAGTGGGGATAAACTCTCACTTCTTATAAAATGCTCCAAATGGCATGTGTCTCAAATAGTCTCTGACAGACAAGTCCAGCTGCTGGCCTTCACCTGCGGTTTAACTACTAAGCCTGGAGGAACCATTCTACTAACAGGAAAATGGGGAAAAGTGGATTATTGGTGCCTTAAAACAAGATGCTTCAGGTAGATGAGGCTTGTCAGTCGTAGTTAGTAGCTCATCTAGGAAAAGGAAGACTCCAAAGTCAAATCTCCACTGCCTTGCGGCTACACCCACTCATGGGGAAAGCTTCAGGAGTAAACACTGAGGAAAATTCTGGAATTGTATTTGAGTTGAAACAATTCTGCAACAAACTTATAGACCTCAATACCATTTGTAAGCCAATGTGGGCAAAATTCCAGACCACAATGCAGAGTTTGCCACACAAATTCCCTATGTCACAATTGAGTTTTCATAATGATGACCAATCAGCGGATTAATGTACGTTTGTATATAAAGACCAAGTATTCAGAGGACACACCACAAATGAACAGCGCACTGATAATGTCTCCTCGTATGGTGATAAATGTTTGCTAATGGATTGCCAAGATTGGAGAACAACTCAACCCAATCATTCTGAAAGGGTTTGTTTTCAATGAACTTGCAACTTGAAATTTCACAGCCAGGTTTCAGAGAATTTTTTTACCATTAGAATGAACAAAATGACATGAAAATAAGGTTTGTGAATGTTGGACAGAAAAATCTGTGGATCCTGGAAATCCAAAGTAAATAAATGCTAGAATTACATGTTGTCTGGTTGAATCCCTCTCCATAAATGCTGATCTACTAAGTATTTTCCAGCATTTTTTTGTTTTTATTTTTAATTTTCAGCATCTACAAGTTTTAGAATCCGGTTTAAATCACTGACATATGTTGTGAAATTTGTTGTTTTGTGGCAGCAGTACAGTGTATGGGGTGTCAGGGATGGTAGCATCTCCACTGAGATGGGCACGTCATGCTCCCTTGGGAGTAGCTCGTCTACTATTGGTCCCCACTTGGCACTCAGCTGTCACCTGTGGCTCTAAACAGCTGTTTGCTAGCAACAGTAGCCGCACATTGTAAACCTCTTTGATGAGCAGGGTAAACCAAGTGAGGGTAACTGATGGGTATTAAACCCTCCGTGAGGGTTTGGGCTTGCCTATCCAAGCTAGCAAACATGGATCTGGCAAAATGCGTGGAGATAGCCACTAATCTAGCTGAATGGATAGGAAGGTGAACTCAGCGAGATGCTGTGGAGAACTTAGAGCATGATGAGGCACTGAGGATGTCATGGTCATCTACTGCATCTGTCTTTATCTCCAGCCACCTTGACTCTGCCTTGCCACTGGATACAGATGGTCTCAGACAAGTGAGTGAAGTCGATGCTGCGTAACTCTTCTTCACTTTAAACTAAGTCTTATTTCCCATCCTTCCCATCCCAAGCTAACCTAAGTCCTGTAGCGATATGCCAGCGACAAAGGAGCAAGTGTGGGTATACTGGCAGCAGTAGCCACAACTGCACACAGGCGGCTCAGGCCATAGTGTCGTTATTCACTGACATGGAGCAACAGTGGCTTTCAGCAGCTGCCTGAACAACAGAGCAGCCCTTTTCAGGAATGCACTGCTCACCTCCAAGGTAAGAGAAAGGAGCTAGAAAAAATGCCCTAAACATAGCCTGCTTCATTCTTTCCCTGGCTAGTTTAGTGCATCTGGTGGGGACCCTATCACAGTGGTCGAAATACATCAAATGGAAAATTAAGGACTATCGTCTTACCCTTGGTGCATAGAATTTGTGCACGCTGTTGGACAGAGTTGATGCTGACAAACTTCAAAGGAGAACTGGGAAAGAGTTAGCCAAATATAACATCAATATTGTAGTTCTGAGTGAGACCTGGCTTGCAGGAGAGGGTGAATTTTGTAAAAAGGGCAGGGTATACACATTCTTTCAGAGTGGAAGAGGAAATCAAGGCTGACGTGAGGCTGGGCTTCGATTTACAGTGCAGATGGAGAGCACTGGCAAGCTTTCTGGACCTCCAAAGGGCATGAATGACCAGCTCATGCCAATGAAACTCACCATCACATAATAGGAAGCATGTCACCATTATCAGCACTTACTCCCAACCAAGACCAATCCAAATTATGCTCTGTGAATAAATGGACTCATTTATTGCTACTGCACCCAAAGCAGACAAGGTTATCATCTTTGGTGACTTCAATGCAAGAGTAAGCTTTGACGACACCTCCTGCGATGGGGCTATTGGGAAATACAGCATCAGCTGCTGCAACAGCAACAGCCTCTTACTACTCCAGATCACCGACACCATCTTCCACCTTCTCACCCATATCAGAACTTCATGGATGCACCCCTACTCTATACTCTGGCATCTAATTGGCTGAATGACAAAATTTATGTGTGGTATTCTACACTTATGACCATGTGGCTAGGCACAGCTCAAATGCCATCTATAAATTTGCTGGCGACAAAACTATTGTTGATAGAATTTCAGATGGTGAAGAGAGGGCATACGAGAGCGAGATGTATCAGCTAGTTGAGTGGTATCACAGCAACAACCTTGCTCTTGTAACTCTCACTTCAGCTAGCGACTTAATATAGGGGATGATAGCACCCCCCACCCCGGCCTGGCCAAACTTAAGAACTCTTGTTTTGGTGGATGCTGCGCGATATGTCCTCGTTACAAACCGGTACCACAAAATAGCAAACAGTACACAATATGCGATTAAACAATTGAGCTTTATAATTCTTAATTTGACTATATGGTTAGTAAAGAAAACAAAAAAAGAAATAGGGCCCATTCTCATGAAACAGTCTAATGCGCAACGTTGAAGCTCACTGCTAAGGCTATTCGCCCACTATCGACTTCCTCTGATCATCACTGACCTTAGGATCCTCGCTCTAAGTCCACTCCATCCAGTGGTCTACCAACTCTCTCCATTTGCGTCTTTGCTTCTCATCTCTCCCCAGCAAAAGACCACAAATTCCTGGCTCCCAGACACACAAGAAAGAACAACATCATGCTCACTGGCTAGCATGCCATGTTATCTCTAGTCATAACCCAAACATTTCTGCTACAGAGAAACCATTACATTAGCAGTGGAACATTACAGAGAAGCCATTACAGTCAGCCCTCTGTATCCGAGTGGGTTTGGTTCCAGGACCACCCCCCCCCCCCACCGTGGATACCAAATTCCGCAAATGCTCAAGTCCCATATATAAAATGTTTGAAGTTAATAACTCATCTCCCTCTACCTTAGGCCACGAACTTATCAATCACCCCTCATATACATGTAACATGCTTTAAGGTTTCACTGACATTGTAATGGTTTCTCTGTAGCAGCAATGTTTGGGTTATGACAAGAGATAACGGGGTTTGGAATGCTGTTGTTCTTTCTTCTGAGTCTGGAAGAGAGATTTTCGTGGTCTTTTGCCAGGGAGAAATGAGGCGAGAAGACGCAAATGGAGAGAGTTAGTAGACTGCCGGACGGGGTAGACTTGGAGCGAGGGTCCGAAGGGCAGCGATGATCAGAGGAGATCGATGGTGGACAAACTGCTTATCTGTGAGCTCCAACATTGCGCAGTTGACTGTTTCATAAGATTGGGCCCTTTTTCTTTTTTTTCCATTTTCTTTACTAACCATATAGTCAAAGTAAGAGTTATTAAGCTTCATTGTTTAATCGGATATTGTGTACTGTTCGTTATTTGGGGGTACTGATTTGTAATGGGACACATTGCACAGCATCCACCCAAACAAGATTTCTTAAGTTTGGCCGGGCCGGGGGCTATCACCCCCTATATTTGGCTGAAGCGAGAGTTACATATATATACACAAGATTACTCAAATATTATTGAAATATTGAATACAGTCGGCCCTCTGTATCTGTGGAGGTTTTGTTCCGGGACCCCTCGCAGATTCCAAATTCCGCTGGTGCTCAAGTCCCGTATATAAAATGGCGTAGTATTTGTATATAACCTACACACATCCTCCCGTATACTTTAAATCATCTCTAGATTACTTGTAATACCTAATACAATGTAAATGCTATGTAAATAGTTCCTATACTGTATTGTTTAGGGAATAATGACAAGAATAAAAGTCTGTACATGCTCAAACAACGAGTGCTGGAGAGAGAACTTCTGGGTTTTTTTTTGGATCCCGATCCGTGGTTGGTTGAATCTGCGGATACAGAATCCGTGGATATGGAAGGCCAACTGTACACAACACTGCTCCCTGCTTAGCTATAAACTCCAACTCAATAGAGAATGCACCTCAGCTATATACACAGTATACTATATAACGCAACAACTATGTGCAGACATCCGCAACATAGTAAATTTTTAAACTGTCCCATTCAGGCATTAAGATTTAATCGCTGTGGAGGATTCCTTACTTGTGTGGGTTAACATCTTTCCTGACAAGGGGGATCACTGTGCTTGGCTGGAGAGACTTGTGGTTGTGAAACAATCTTAGGTTCTGGGGCATCCTTCAGGGTGGTTGTAGAAATTGACTCTGAGACTGCAGAAAGTGGTTCTGACAGCTCTGGATACCTTTCTTCTCATTTTCTCTCTCTGGATCTACTTTGATCCTTTTTTCTTTCTTATGTTCCTTTCCTTCATTTCTTCCTGCCTTTTTCTTATTCTAGCCTGTGCTTCTTGATCTTGGGAAGGCGCATTTAATTCACTTAAGTATTCTCTTATTAATCCTTCTATTGCTCCCTTTACGATCTGATCTGTCCTCTTGGTTTCCCCATTCACAACATCATCTGACAAATCCTCTGTTTTTATACCTTCATTGACTCCTTTCTGTTTGGCCTTCCATTCCAAAGCTGGGCTTTGCTCTTTGCATTACTTTTACAACCAGCTTTTTTGACTCCTACTTGAAGCTCATGCAATAACATTAATGCACGCAGAGTAGATTCTGGTTCTTTATACTCACAAAAGCCAAATACTTGCAACTCTCCTAAAGTTCCTTGAACTCTCTTCCAGTTTAAAAACAAGCCACATTTTTCAAGTAACTGCCTGATTAACATATCAGAAGCTTTCTTAGATATGTTGCCAACAAAAACTGTTGTAGTTGAACTACTGCTTTGTTACTTTCATGTTTCCTCTGAGCAGCATAGTCCTTCCTTGGTCCAATATACTTTCCAACCAGAGGCACAGAGGTTAGCACGAACAAATGTTTGTCCTCTGTTGGGTTCATGGTGTTCGGCATGGAGACAGTTGTGACATCATCCAGCACATTTCTTAATTCGCTTTCAGTTGGTTTCATTGCAGGCAATGTGGCATATAAATGGTGGATGGATCTCCGGTCAAGTTGCAGTTGTCTTAGCCAATCACACCCCCACAATGCTGGTCCTGATTTCACCACATACAACCTCAATATGACTTGTTGGTTGTTGTATTTTGCAGTTATGGATGTTATTCCTACAGGAGTTATCTTTTTCCTACTACAAGTTCTTAGTTGGATATCTGTAGGCTTCAGTTCAGTGTCTTTGAACTGCCATTCAAATTCATTTTGCGGAATAACTGAAACTTCCAATTGAGTGTCCAATTCCATTTTAATTAATTTGCTGTTCACCTCTGGGGCAAGCCATATTGCTCAGCTATTGTTATTTTTCAAAGTGTAAATCTTAAGGCTAGTCAGTCCTATGTCACTCTCATCATTATCAGATTTTTCATCAACAGCATACAGATTAGTGCTCTTTTTAAAACTGCAACTTGACTTTTTCACGATTTCTCTTCCCTGAACAGTCCACTTATTTCTGTCTGCCCAACATGCTCTTCGAATGTGTCCTTCTTTGTTGCATTTTCTGCAAGTTTCACCCTTAAATCTGCATTTCTTTGGTGTATGTGAGCCCCTGCCACAACGGTAACACAATTTATTTGGCCAGGCTGGTTTCTATTTATGTGCTGCAATTATATTCAGGCTCACTTTCATTCCTATCTGCAACTCTGTTGTGCCTTTGACTGTGGTTCCCAGTGATTTCCACTGCGCTCAGTGTGGATGTAGCCTAAATGTAAATTGTGCTTTCCTTAGGAGCCATTTTTGAATGCTTTCTTTTAAGATTCCACAAACTAAACAATCTCTTGCACATCATTAAGCCCATTACCAAATTGACAATGCTCAGACAATCTCATCAATTCAGCACCATACAGTGAAATGGACTCCCCTTCCTTTTGATTCCACTTATGAAACCTAAAGTGTTCTGCAGTCAAAAATGACTTTGGTTCTAAATGCTCCTGCATTACTTTGACACTATCGGGAAAGCTTACTTCTGATGGCTTGTTTGGAGCAGTCAAACTTCAAAGCAAACTATATGCCTTTGAACCTAATACACTCAACAAATTTGGCATTCACTTTTCATTAGCTATTTCATTTGCTTCTAAATACTGTTCCAATAGCTCAGTATACATGAGCCAATTATCCGTTGTATAATCAAATTCATCAATCTTTCCGATGTGTCCAGCCATTTCTGATTTTTTAAAGTGATTATTATCACCCAGTATTCCCTCTTTACCAACCTTCATTTCTTAAGATTTTCTGAGTTTTCTTTTAAAAAAGATTGATTGTGTCTTCCCTTCCAAAGAGCATGTGCTGCTTTATTTGAATGCTGGTCATGCTGTGTTTTCTTTATTTCGAGCATCTTGCTACAACAGGTCAATAGCCATGTCAGGTTCATTTTAAAACTACCGTGTTGCCAATGTTGTGTTTTGTAACTTCAAAACATTATAATAATTCAAGTCCGAAAAATAGGTGTAACTTCATCTTCCACTTTAAGAGAGGTGTGCACATATTACATGGTAGTGTGATGATGTATGCATTAATGTATTTTTTATGTATAACCCTCAATTAATTATTTAAATGAACCAGCATGCTTAACCAAACTCTATATGTATGTACAAGATTACTCAAATATAATTGAAATATTAAATGCACAACATCAATGATTCAGGTAACAGATATAAAATGCTGGAGGAACTCAGCAGGCCAGGCAGCAGGAATCCTGCTGAAGGGTCTCAGCCCAAAACATTGACTGTACTCTTTTGCATAGATGCAGCCTGCCTTCTGAGTTTCTCCAGCATTTTGTATGCGTTAGTTGGATTTCCAGCATCTGCAGATTTTCTCGTTTGATCAACGATTCAGGAACAGCTTCTTCCCTTCTGCCATCTGATTTCTGAATGGACATTGAACCTGTGAACATTACCTCAATACTATTTAAAAATTTTTATCTTTGCACTAGTTATTTAGTTTCACTGGTTAATAATAAATAAATAAGCTTACTGTAATTCGCAGATTTTTCCCCTCTATGATTATGTATTGCATGGTACTGCTTCCGCAAAACAACAAATTTCATGACCTTTGTTGACAATATTAAATCTAATTCTGATTCTGATTTTGAATGCTGGACGGGCTACTGTCTTATCATTTCTAAACTGAACATACATATCCAGCCAAAGAGATGCCCACAAGAAAAGAAAGCCCCAAGACAGCTGAACATCTCCAAGCTGAAAAGCAGCAATATAAAGCAGTTTTTTGTTGACACTCTAGAAGACTGCTTAAACTCCACCACTCTGGATAATTAGAATGCGGAAACTATTCAGTTAACCCTTCAAGAGCTGATCTACAACACTGCTATAGAGATTCTGGAGCCTGCTGCCAGAAAGCACAAGAACTGGTTTGATGAAAATTATGTCGATATGAAACAACTGTTGGATGAGAAACATCTCCACAAAGCTTTCCTCAGTGACCCTAAGTCCTTCTCAGAGACGATGCCATCAACAACATATGAATGACTGTACAACTCAAACTGTGCCTGATGCAGGATTCCTGGCTGAACAATAAAGCTGATGAAATCCAGGCATATGCAGATAGGTATGATTTAAAGAACTTCTATGGTGCACTAAAAGAAGTCTATGGCCCCATTTCATCAGGGTCATCCCCTCTCCTTAGTGCTGATGGGAACACACTGATCACGGACAAAGAAAATTTTCTTCATAGGTAGGCTCACACTTCAACAGAATTCTGAATTGTGCTTCAACTATAATGACAAAGCCATCGATCACCTGTCCCAAATATCTATCATTACAGCACTGGATAATCCACTGACTTTAGCTGAGACCCAAACAGCAATACATCATCTCTCTAGAGGCAAAGCACCTGGATCAGACACAATACTAGCTGAGGCCTACAAGGAAGGTGGTGCAATGCTAACAGAAAATCTCCATCAGCTTTTCCAACTTATGCGGCAACAAGGGATGAGTCCACAAGAATTTAAAGACGCATATATCATCCACATGTACAAACAAAAGGAAAATTGACAGTTCTGTGACAACTATCTGGGAATATCCATGCTGTCTATCACAGGCAACACCTTCACCAGACTTCTTAACTATCTTACATCATGCCTTGACCAGGACTCCTACCAGAGAGCTAGTGTGATTCTGGAAAGAGAGGGAGACTATTGATATGTTGTTTGCTGCAAGAAAAATGTCAGGAGCAAAATGCTGACCTGTTCTCCTGTTATGTTGATCTGACTAAGGCCTTCAACACTGTTAGCAGAGAGGGTCTGTGGAAGATAATGGTGAAGTACGAATGCCCGAGGAAATTCGACACCATGTTGTAGCAATTCCATGATGGCATGCAAACTAGAGTTCACGAAAATGATGAGACATCCAAGCCCTTCCCTGTCTCAAACAGGGTCTTGTAGAGCTGCGTCTTGACACCAACACTATTCAGTCTGGTGTTTTCCACCATTTTGACTGTAGCCTTCAGAGACAGTGACATAGGCATCGGCATCAGATTCTGCACTGATGGGAAACAGTTTGACCTCGGGGGGCTCCAAGCAAAAACTAAGGTTATGAGAAACGTCATCAGAGTTCTTTTTTGCTCATGACCGTGCCTTCAGTGTAGGTTCAAAATATGATCTGCAGCGCTGTGTCTATAAGAGTTGTAGAATTATAGAAAAGTACAGCACAGAAACAGGTCCTTCAGCCCATCTAGTCCATGCCAAAACTATTCAAACTGCCCACTCCCATCGACCCACATGGGAACCATAGCCCTCCATACCCCTACCAGGGTGCAGTAACACATGAAGCAGAAAGGACAATTGCAGCAAAGAGATGCAGGCTGGCCAGGAAAGCCCCAGTCAGTGATCCCAACCCAATGCTACTGGCATCTTTTGTCCACACTGTCAAAGAACTTTTTGAGCATGGATTGACCTCTCCAGCCATTTGCATACCCACATACTAGTCTAGCCCTAACAAAATGATGACCAGGGTGGTTCTCTTCATTATATATACAATGCAGGTGTCCATGATGCTGGGGAGGCTAGTGCCCAAAATGAAGCTGGTTGAGTTTACAACCTTCTGCAGCTTTTTCTGATTCTGTGCAGTGGCCCCTCCATATCAGAAGGTGATTCAACCAGTTAGAATGCTCTCCATGGTACTTTTTTTTAGAAATTTCCAAGAGTCTTTGATAACATATCAAGGCTCCTCAAACTCTTCATGAAATATAGCTGCTGTTGTGCCTTCTTTGCAATTGCATCACTATGTTAAGCCTTGAGATATCTTCAGAGATATTGACATCCAGTAATGTAAAACTATTCACCCATTCCACTGCTGATCCCTCGAAAGGACTTGTGTAGGTTCCCTCGACTTCCCCTCCCTGAAGTCCACAATCAATTCTTTGGTTTTACTGACATTGAGTGCAAGGTTGTTATTGCAGCACCATTCGACCAGCTGTTCTATCTCACTCCTGTATACCTCTACACCATCTAAAATCCTGCCAACAATAATTTGCCATTGGCAAATTTATATATATAGTGTTTGAGCTGTGCCTATCCACACAGTCATGGATGTAGAGAGAGTAGAGCAGTGGGTTAAGTATGGATCCTTGAGGTGTGCCAGTGTTGATTGTCAGTGAAGAGATGTTATTTTTGATTTCTACTGACTGTGGTCACCTAGTGAGGAAGTCATGGATCAAGTTGCAGAGGAGGTACAGAGGCCCAGGTTTGGAGCTTGTTGATTAGAACTGAGGATGTGATTGTGTTGAATGCTGTGCTGTAATCAATAACAGCAGCCTGACGTAAGCCATAAAACCACAAGACATAAAAGCAGAATTAGGCCATTTGGCCCATCGAGTCTGCTCTGCCATTCAATCATGGCTGATCTTTTTTCCCCTCCTCAACCCTATTCCCAGCCTTCTCCCTGTAACCTTTGATGCCATGTCCAATCAAGAACATATCAATCTCTGCCTTAAATACACCCAAAAACCTAGCCTCCACAGCTGCCAAATTCCACAAATCCACCACTTTCTGGCTAAAGAAATTTCTCCGCATCTCTGTTTTAAACAGATGCCCCTCTATCTTGAGACTTTGCTCTCTTGTCCCAGACTCCCCCACCATGGGAAACATCCTTTCCACATCTACCCTGTCTGGGCCTTTCAACATTCAAAAGGTTTTTATGAGATTCCACCTCATCCTTCTAAATTCCATTGGGTATAGACCCAGAGGCATCAAATGTTCCTCATATGATAAACCTTTCATTCCTGGAGTCATCCTTATGAACTGCTTCTTGACCCTCTTCAATGCCAGCACATCTTTTCTTAAATTGGGAGCCCAAAACTGTTCACAATACTCAAGGTGAGGCCTCACCAGTGCCTTATAAAGCCTAAGCATCAGATCCCTGCTCTTGTATTCAAGATGTCTTGAAATGAATGCTAACATTGCATTTGCCTTCCTCACCACCGACTCTCCCTGCAAGTTAAACTTTAGGGTGGTCTGCACAAGCACTCCTAAGTCCCATTTCATCTCAGATTTTTGGATTTTCTCCCTGCTTAGAAAATAGTCTGCATATTTATTTCTACCATCAGAATGCATGACCATGCATTTTCCAACATTGTATTTCATTTGTCACTTTCTTGCCCATGCTTCTAATCTGTCCCAAGTCCTTCGGCAGCCTACCTGTTTCCTCAACACTACCTGCCCCTCCACCAATCTTCATATCACCTGCAAACTTGGCAACAAAGCCATCTATTCCATCATCTAAATATACAGCATAAAAAGAAACAGTCCCAACACTGATCCCTGTAGAACACCACTACTCACTAGCAGACAATGAGACAAGGATCCTTTTATTCCCACTAGCTGCCTTCTTCCAATCAACCAATACTCTAATCATGCCAGTAACTTTCCTATAATACCGTAGGCTCTTAACTTGGTAGCAGCCTCATGTGTGGCACCTTGTCAAAGGCCTTTTGAAAGTCCAGATATACAAAATCCACTGTATCCCTTTTATCTATCCCACTTTTAATCTCCTCAAAGAATTCCAACAGGTTTGTCTGGCAAGATTTTCCCTTAAGGAGACTATGCTGACTTTGTCATATCTTGTCCTGTGTCACCAAGTACTCCATAACCTCATCCTTAACAATTGACTCTGAAATTTTCCTAACTACTGAGGTCAGGCTAAGTGGTCTATAATTGCCTTTCTGCTACTTCCCTCCATTTTTAAAGACTGGAGTGACATTTGCGATTTTCCTGTCCACGACACCATGCCAGAGTCCAATGATTTTTCAAAGATCATTGCTACTCCAATGCTACCTCCAATGAGGTCCCTAGGGTGCAATTCATCTGGTGGGTGACTTGTGTACCCATAGGTCTTTCAGCTTTTTGAGCACCTTCTCCTGTCACCCAAGTGATGTGGCCCAAGTGTGGAGTGAGAGACACTGAAGGAGGTCAATAGTTCACAGACTTTAATGCAAGCAGTGTTAAAGTGAAAAGAAAACAATAAATGCTAGGCCAAACAGGGCTGTTAACTAAAACTCTCAAATGGAAAACAAAGCCTACACTGCGGCTAAAAAAGGACAACTAAGAATAAATCGAATACCGCTAGACTTCAGAGTCAGTGGACTCAACAATCTAATTTCTCAGGCAAGGCGGAATGTGAAGCATTGTTGTGTCCAAGTCTCGACAAGCACTACGACAACAAGTATGGCATTAAATACTATCACAATGAAATAATAATTAGCTGACATGCACATTTTTCACAAGCGCAATTGACGAATCTGCTGCGCTGCCAAATCCGTGGTTGTGACATCTCCCTTGTAATAGTAACTGCGCTCACTTCTCTTACTTCACACACCACAACATCTGGCACACTACTAGTGTTTTCCAAGTCAAGTCAAGTCACTTTTTATTGTCATTTCAACCATAAATTGTTGGTACAGTACACAGTAAAAATGAAACACCGTTCCTCCAGGACCATGGTGCTACATGAAACAAGACAAAACTACACTAGACTATGTGAGACAACTCAAGGCTACAATGGTGGTTGTCTCTCGGAGTCCGAGGAAGACTAAACATTGTGCAGTCATCTGTGGATACGCATGCGGCTTCAGAGGCCGAAGGCTGAAGCATACGTGCGGTTGCAGGTTGGACATGGAATGGCGGCTGTTGGAACAGGTGCATGCACAGCTTTGTGTTGTTGGTCTCGTGCTGCTGCAAGCCATTGATTTCAGTCATCCTCAAAGTCAGATGCAGCTTTTCTGGTCAGGGCATGCCATGCTCAAGCTCACTGTAGAGCAGCTGCCTGGGGATTATTGTTTCACCCATGTGGATTACATGGTCAGTCCAGCGTAGCTGGGCCTGGAGGATCCTTGCCTCAATGCTTGTGCTGCTGGCTCTGTCAAGGACTTCCTGGTTGGTGATTCAGTCCTGCCATCGAATCCTCATGATCGACCGCAGAGAGCGCATATGAAACTGCTCCAGCTGTTCAATGTGCCTGTGGTACAGGGTCCAGGTTTCTCAGCCGTACAGGAGAGAGGTGAGGACCACAGTCCTGTACACCTTGAGCCTGGTTGAAAGTTGTATGTCCTTGTGCTCCAGAACTTTGACACAGAGTTTCCCGAGTGCCTGGCTGGCTCTCTGGATCCTTGCTATGATCTCTTTGTCAAGGGATCCATTACTGGAGATGGTTCTTCCTAGATACTTGAAGCTCTCCACATTCTTCAGGACAGTGCCATCGATGGTGATGCGTGGCTGAAGAGGGTGACTGTAGGGTGCAGGTTGTAGGAGAACTTCTGTCTTACCAAGGCTGATTGTCAGGCTGAACAGCTTTGAGGCTGTGGAGAACTTGTTGATAATCGTCTGCAGGTGGTTCTCCTGGTGGGCCATGAAGGCACAGTCATTAGCAAACAGGACTTCAGTGATGAGTCTCCTCATTACTTTTGTCTTTGCAGCGAGGCATCTCAGGTCAAACATTGATCTGTTTAGGCAATATCTTATGTAAATACCCAGGATTAGGTCCTTAACAGCATGCTTCAGCATTTGGGTGAAGAAGAGGTTGAAGAGCACTGGTACTAGAACGCACCCTTGCTTCATGCCATTTGAGATGTTGAAAGTCTCAGGTGGGGAACCATCTGAGAACACTTCTCCTGTCATGCCATCGTGGAGCAGACGGGTGAGTGTAGTGAATTTCTGTGGGCAGCCAAGCTTTCTAAGGATGATCCACAGCACATTTCTGTTGACCGTGTCAAACGTCTTCGTCAGGTCAATGTTCTGTCTCAGGCACTTCTCCTGTATCTGTCTCACTGCGAAGATCATGTCGACAGTGCTCCCCTCGGGACGAAAGCGGCATTGCGACTCAGGAAGGTTCTCTTCTGACACTGTTAGAATCAGTTTGTTGAGGGTGATGCAGGCAAGGATTTTTCCGGCAATGGAATGTAGTGAGATGCCACTGTAGTTCCTGCAGTCGGTCCTTGAACCTTTATTTTTGTAGAGGGCAATTATCGTTGCGTCTCTGAGGTCAGGGGGCATCTCTTCTTCCCAAATGCTAGTCAGGGTGCTGAGGAAAGCCTCAAGTGATCCCTTGCTGAGTGCCTTGTACAGTTCAGCAGGTATTCCATCCTTGCCGGGCACCTTGCCACTGCTGATCTGCGTGATAGTCTTCTTGACTTCATTTATCAAGGGAGGATCATCTAGTTCCTCGTAAATAGGCTGTTGGGGGATTTGGTCCAGAGCAGACTGGTCGACCGATGAAGGGTGGTTCAGGAGCTGGCTGAAATGCTCTTTCCATCTGTGTTGGATGCTCTCTTTGTCCTTTAGCAGTGTGGTTCCATCAGCGGACAATAGTGGAGATGAGCCAGATCTTGAGGGGCCGAAGATCATTTTGATGGAGTTGAAGAGCAGCTTCGAGTTGTTGATGTCAGTGAAGCGTTGCACCTCTTCAGCTTTCCTATCCCACCACAGATCATGCATCTTGCGAATTTCCCGTTGGGCATGGGCCCGAAGGGACTTGAACCACTCTTTTTTGGGAATAGGGCTTGGGTTGTTTTGCCACTCCATGAATGCTTTGTTCTTCCTGGCCAGGAGATCTTTGATGGCACTGTCATTCTTGTCAAACCAATCTTGGTGGTTCCGGTCTTTGGGGCCGAGGACTGATTTTGCTGTCTCTGTCACCATCTCTCTAACCTGATTCCACTTCTGGGTTGGCCCACCAGTTAGTGGTCCGTTGCCAGACAGCTTCCCATCAAGGGCGGTCTGAAACTTGCAAAGATACAGCGGCTCTTGGAGTCTGGTGGTGTTAAAAGCTGTTCTGATTAACTTAGGGCGCTTGGGATCATGGGGAGTAATATATAGCTTCAATGTGGTGCGGACAAGCCTGTGGTCAGTCCAGCACTCCGCTTCTCACATGGCTCTGGTGATGAGGACATCTCAGATGTCTCAGCGACATACAAAACGTAGTCGATCATTTGCCAATGTTTGGATCTTGGGTGCATCAATGTTGTCTTGTACTTATTTGCCAGCCTGAACACTGTGTTTCACTACATTACAGTAGGCTACACTAGACTACGTAAAACAACACAAAAACTACACTAGACTACAAACCTACACAGGACTACATAAAGTGCACAAAACAGTGCAGGGCAGTACAATAATCAATCAATAAATCAATCAATCAATAAATAAATAAATAGATAAATAAACAAAAAACAAACAAACAAGACAATAGGCACAGTAGAGGACAAATTTCAAAATAATAATAAATGATGTAGATGTCAGTCTAGACTCTGGGTATTGAGGAGTCTTGATGGCTTGGGGGAAGAAACTGTTGTACAGTCTGGTCGTGAGAGCCCAAATGCTTTGGTACCTTTTGCTAAATGGCAGGAGGGAGAAGAGTTTGTATGAGGGATGCGTGGGGTCCTTCACAATGCTGTTAGCCTTGCGGGTGCAGCGGGTGATCTAAATGTCTGTAATAACGGGAAGAAAGACCCCGATGATCTTCTCAGCTGACCTCACTCTCCGCTGCAGAGTCTTGCGATCCGAGACGGTGCAATTCCCAAACCAGGCAGTGATGCAGCTGCTCAGGATGCTCTCGATACATCCTCTGTAGAATGTGGTGAGGATGAGGGGTGGGAGATGGACTTTTCTTAGACTTCGCAGAAAGCAGAGACACTGCTGGGCTTTCTTGGTTATGGAGCTGGTGTTGAGGGACCAGGTGAGATTTTCCACCAGGTGAACACCAAGAAATTTGATGCTCTTAATGATCTCAATGGAGGAGCCGTCAATGTTTAGCGGAGAGTGGTCACTCCATGCTCTCCTGAAGTCAACAACCATCTCTTTTGTTTTGTTCAGATTCAGAGACAGGTTGTTGGCTCTGCACTAGTCTGTTAGCCAATAAACCTACTCTCTGTATGCTGACTCATCATTTTTCCAAGGTGAAGACTGATGCAAAATACTAATTTAGTTCATCTGTCATTTTCTTGTTTTCCATTATTATTTCTCTGGCCTCATTTTCTACTGGTTCTATATCCATTCTCATCTCTCTTTTATATTTTACATACTTGAATCAGCTTTTACTGTCCACTTTGATATTGTTTACTAGCTTGCTTTCATATTTCATTGTTTCCCTTCTAATGATTCTTTTAGTTGCTCGCTGTAGGTTTTTAAAAGCATCCCAATCCTCTATCTTTCCACTAATTTTTGCTTTGTCATATGTTCTCTCTTTTGTGTTTACATTAGCTTTGTCCTCCCTTGTCAGCCTAGGTTGTAGGCATTGCTATTGTCCAAGGTCAGGTGGAGAGCCAGTTAGATTGCATCTGCTGTAGACTTATTGTGGTTTTGTGCTTTTAGTGAGGTAAAGATTTTTTTTAATCAAATGCTGCATATTAGATATAGCTTCCAACCAAGCTGCAAATAATTTGTGGCCAATCAATTCAGGTTCACTTGATTTCTACTAATGCTTCAGTCAGGAACCAAATGCAGATTAACTACTGATACTTTGGGCACTGAAGCTGCTGCTGCTTTTTGTCCATTGCTTTGTTTAAAGTGAAGACCAGGTCCTTCATCTGAAATATACCCGTAAATGTTCTGACTAGAAGAGCTAAATAACTTAAAGCTGTCTTTATTTAACAGATGTACAGAGTATTTAAAAATGTTACAACAAGCAGCTCAGTTTTGAACCTTGCCAAGCAACACTTTTATTTTTGAATTATTTATCCCAGTATTTCTAGGTAGGTTAGAGAAAAACAGCTTGGCTTTCACCACACCAGAAAACCCTTCATTTGTTCAATCTCTTGTAAGTTGTCTGAAATAACCTCAACTGCACTAAGGAGTTAATTATTTTTATAAAAAAACAACATAGAAAACCTACAGCACAATACAGGCCCTTCAGCCCACAAAGTTGTGCCGAACATGTCCCTACCTTGGAAATTACTAGGCTTACCTATAGCCCACTATTTTACTAAGCTCCATGTACCTACCTAAAAGCCTCTTAAAAGACCCTATCATATCCGCATGAAATAGGAGTTAAGATTATACATATAATTTTTTTGCAATATTTGTTCTAATGTTATCTTCGTTTTTTTTTCTCAGAATACAAGATGAGATCTCATCCCAAATAGTTATGGAACGACTGGCTGTTCTGGTGCAGAGGGACAATAGTTGGCTCTTCTATTTTGACCATAAGGCAGCACACCACTTCATATATAAACTATGCGCACCTCTGACAATTCTTGATCGTGAACATACTACAATTTCATTTCTTAACAGAACACTCATGATAATTACAGTAAGTATTTGAATGCAATACTGTGAAAAAGCTTTCTTTTACAGTTTTATGACTGAAGCTGCCATTAATCTTTGTGATTACTGATTCCACCCAAAGACTTAAGACTCAACCGAAATATGTACTCCATAGAACATTATAGCGCAGCGCAGGCCCTTTAGCTTACAATGCTGTACTGACCTTTTAATCTACTCTAAGCTATCTCTTGCTTTTTACATAGCCCTCCATTTTTATATCATCCATGTGCCTATCTAAGAGGTTCTTAAGTGCTCCTAATGTATCTGTCTCTACCACCATCGCTGGCAGCATATTCTATACAATCACCACCCTCTGTATAAAGAACTTACCTCTGACATCTTCCATATACTTTCCTCCATTCTCCTTAAAATTATGCCCCTGGTTTTGGCCATTTACGTTCTGGCTATACACTCTATCTATGTCGCTTATCGTCTTATTCAAGTTCAAGTTCAAATTTACTGTCATTCAACCGTACACATATATACAACTAAATGAAACAACATTCTTCTGGGACAAGGTGCAAAACACAGCACATGTATCAGATACAGCACATAGAATAATATTAACACAATAATAATAACAGATAATAAAACTATTCTGTACAGTTTGACATAATGTGCCTATATGACAAATAGTTAAATATACAACAGTATAATGCCACTGATACTGTCATAAATAATGTGTACCTGGTGGTAATAGGGTGTTCATAAAACCCAGCCTAACAGTCTTTGTTCTTATACTGCAGTAGCTTCTGCCAGATGCTAGGAGGTCAAAGAGATTGGTGAACAGATGGGGAGAGTTCCTGACAATGCTGAATGCTCTGTAAAGACAGTGCTTCTGGTATCGATGGCAGAGAGACCACAATGATTCTCTCAGCAGTCCTTACAATCCATTGCAGGGTCTTGTGATCAGATGCCTTGCAATTTCCACATCAGACAGTGATATAATTGGTCAGGATGCTCTTGATGGTGCTCTGGAAGAATGTGGTTAGAACCGGGTCAGGGAGCCTCATTTGCCTCAATCTCCTCAGGAAGTGTAGGTGCTAATGTGCTTTCCTGGTTAAAAAGGTGGTGTTCAGGGTCCAAGTGAAATCATCCAAGAAACTTAGTACTCCTGACTCTCTCCATGCAGGAGCTATTGGTATATATGCAATAGGGAGTGGTTAATCTCCATCTTCCTGAAGTCCACAATTATCTATTTAGTTTTATCAATGTTCAGACTCAATTTGTTGTGTTTGCAGCAGTCCACAAGCTGCTCTACTACATCTCTGTATGCCAACTCATCATTGTTGCTGATGAGACCAGCCGTTGTTGTGTCATCAGAGATCTTGATGATTTGATTTTAACTGGATCTAGCAGTAGTCATGCGTTGACAGTGTGAACAGCAGCATGCAGGCTTGGGGTTGGGGGGGTGGGTAGGTGAGGTGCCAGTGCTCAGCATAATGGAGCAAGAGATTTTACTACCTACATGGACTGTCTGAGGTCTCTCTGTCAAGAAGTCCAGATCCAGAGGTCATCAAAGTCCGTTTACCCACCAATTTCTGAGGAATGATCATATTGAATGCCGAACTGAATTCGGCATTCTGACATAGGAGATATTATTCTCAATGTGGGACAAGACTGAGTAGAGGGCAGAGGCTATTGCATCATCAGTAGATTGATTAGGGTGAAAGCTGATAGGGGTCCAATGTAGATGGAAGGGAGGATTTAATGCAGCTGATGGCCATCTGCTGTCATGGTCCTGATTGAACATCAGCAGGCATCCAAGTTTCGGCACTCCAATTCCCTAGAGTATGGTTCGCTGCCACTATCCCTTTAAGACTCAGACTGCCAATTATTGCTTGCCATATTCCTTCATGGAAAGTCTATACTTAAAGGCCTCGTGCTACACACTCAATGCTAAATCATAGGAGTTCTTTTCTAGTGCAACTATTTGTGATGTTGCCTTTGAATTTTGGTTGTATTATGTTGTTTATTTTGAGTCTGAGTTAATTCTAGACCTTACTCTGCACTTGGGTTCACCACCATCATAACTCTCTTGTTACAGCTTCTCCATACTTCATTGTTATTGAGGTCAGTGCCTCTGGATGGTATACCATAAGATATAGGAGCAGAATTAGGCTATTCAGCCCATTGAGTCTGCTCTTGCCATTCCATCATGGCTAATCCTGGATCCCACCCAACCTCATACACCTGCCTTCTCAACATATCCTTTGATGCCCTGACCAATCTGGAAACAATCAACTTCCACCTTAAATATGTCTATGGACTTGGTCTCCACTGCAGTCTGTGGCAGAGCATTCCACAGATTCACTACCCTCTGGCTAAAAAAAATTCTTCCTTACCTCTGTTCTAAAAGACCGCCCGTCAATTTTGAGGCTGTGCCCTCTAGTTTTGGATACCCCCACCATAGGAAATGTGCTTTCCACATCCACCCTATCTAGTCCTTTCAACATTCGGTAGGTTTCAATGAGATCCCCCCACGTTCTTCTAAATTCCAGTGAGTATAGGTGCAAAGATGCCAGATGTTCCTCATATGTTAACCCCTTCATTCCCAGAATCATCCTCGTAAGCTTCCTTTGGACTCTTTGCAATAACAACACGTTCTTTCTGAGATACGGGGCCCAAAACTGTTGACAATACTCCAAGTGCGGCCTGACAAGTGTCTTATTAAGGCTCAGCATTATCTCCTTGCTGTTATAATCTATTCCCCTTGAAATAAATGCCAACATTGCAGCTGCCTTCTTTAATACAGACTTAATCTGTAAATTAATCTTCTGGGAGTCTTACACGAGGATTCCTAAGTCCCTCTGCACCTCTGATGTTTGAATCTTCTCCCCATTTAGATAATAGACATCATTATCATTCCTTTTAACAAAATGCATTATTGTACATTTCCCGACACTTTTTTTGCCCATTCTTCCAACTTGCCTAAGTCCTGCTGCAATTGCAGTGCCTCCTCAGCACTATCTACACCTCCACTTATCTTCATATCATTAGCAACTTTGCAAAAACGCAGTCAATTCCACTATTCAAATCATTGACAAACAATGTGAAAAGTAGCAGTCCCAATACTGCCCCCTGAGGAACACCACTAGTCACCGGCAGCCAACCAGAAAAGGCCCCTTTTATTCCCACTCACTGCCTCCTGCCTGTCAGCCAGTCCTCTATCCATGCCAGTATAATTCCTGTAAAGCCATAGGATTTTATCTTGTTAAACAGCCTCATGTGAGGCACTTTATCAATTGCCTACTGAAAATCCAAGTAAGTGATATTCACTGCCTCTCCTTTGTCCACCCTACTTATAACTTCTTCAAAGTAATATATTTGTCAGGCAAGAGTTCCTTTTACAGAAACCATGCTCACTTTGACTTAATTTATCATTAGTCTCCAAGTACCCCGAAACCTCATCCTTAATAATAGACTCCAACACTTTCCCTGCCACTGAGGTTAGGCTAACTGGCTTAGAACTTCCTTTCTTTTGCCTTCCTCCCTTCTTAAAGAGTGGAGTGACATTTTCAATCTTCCAATCCTCTGGGACTATGTCAGAATCAAGTGTTTCTTGAAAGATCATGACCAATGCATCCGTTATCTCTTCAGCAACCTTTCTCTGATATGTAGTGCATCTGGTCCAGGTGACACATCCACCTTAATACCTTTGAATTTGTGTAGTACTTTTTCCTTTGTAATAGCAATGGCATGCACTCCTGCTCCCTGACACTCACGGACCTCGGCACACTGTTAGTATCTTCCACAGTGAAGACAGATGCAAAGTACCCATTAAGTTCATCTGCCATCTCTTTGTTCCCCATTACTACCTCACCAGCATCATTTTCCAGTGGTCCAATATCAACTCTCAATATCAATATCAATATCAACCCTTTTACTCTTTAGATAACTGATAAAACTTCTGGTTTCCTGCTGTGTATTATTGACTAGTTTGCCCTCATATTTCATCTTTTCCCTCCTTATAGATCCTTTAGTTGCCCAATCATCACACTCACTTTTGCTACCTTATATGCCTTTTCCTTAACTTTTTGCAGTCCTTAACTTTCTTTGTCAGCTATGATTGCCTACCACTGCCCTTTGAGAATTTCTTTCTCAACAGAGTTCTTTACATTAAACTCCCTAATAAGTTTGAGAGAAAAGAAAAAACAGCTTCTCTTTCTTCAACTGCTACTTATATACTGTCTACTGGAAAGAATGAAAGTTAGCACCAAACCTACAACTTCAAACCAAAAAGATTAAAATCACTACTTGTTAGTTCAGTGCTATTGAATATAGTTAGTACTGGAGGAACCTTAGTCTGGTTATTAAACAACACCCTATCTAAGATAGCCTTTTCCCAAGTAAGCTGAAACAGTAGTTGCTTTAAAAATCCATCTTGTAGGCATTCAGCAAATTTCCTCTCTTGCGATCCAACACCAACCTGATTTTCCCAATCCCCTTGCATAGTGAAGTCCCCCATTATAATTGTGTCATTACCCTTATTACATGCCTTTTCTTTTTTTTAAATTTTTTTTTATTAGTTTTTCAAAACATTTTACAAATTAAAAACCCCAAATCCCAATGAGGAACATTAATACAGTGCAAAATTAAGCATACAATAACAATATGCTACAAAGGAAGAGAATTTAACAAAAAAGCACCTAAATTAAAGACAAGTAAGCTTAGTATCCTCCCCAAGCCCCACAACGCAAGAAAAAACAACAACAACTCCAGACCGACCACAACACAATATAGAGAGTATAAGTCAGGACAGTCAAACTCCCAGACTGTGAATACACTTAGCAACAGAGGATAATAATGCCTACTACCAGAAAAAAAAAGGGAGCTGAAAGCAAGGGACCGAAAAGAAAAAAAAACCCTAGTCAAGAGGAAGGTTATGAAAGTACTCGATAAAAGGTCCCCAGACCTTATGGAACTTTAGATCCGACTTAAGAACTGAATAATGAATTTTTTCGAGGTCCAAGCAGGCCATAATGTCGTTAAGCCATTGCGCATGAGTGGGCGGGGCAACATCTCTCCATCTAAGGAGGATCAAGCGTCTAGCCAGGAGAGAGGCAAAGGATAATATTCGGCATTTGGTCGGACCCAGACATAAACCTGTCTCGCCCCAAAAACTGAACAGAGCAATTAAGGGGTTTGGTTCTAGGTGCTGATTCAGAATACACGATAACGTAGTGAAGACATCTTTCCAGAATTTCTCCAAGCTAGGACAGAACCAGTACGTATGGATGAGAGAGGCCACGCCCCTCTTGCATTTATCACAGAGCGGACTAATGCTAGGGTAGAATTGAGATAGTTTAGATTTAGACATATGGGCTCTATGAACAATCTTAAACTGTAAAAGGCAATGGCGAGCACAAAGAGAGGTTGAGTTAACCGATTTGAGAACTGAGTCCCAGCTCTCCTCGGATAAGGAGATATTTAAATCCTGCTCCCAGGCCATTTTAATTTTATCCACAGGGACCCGTCGTAAGGCTGCTAGTTTATCTCGGATAATTGATATTAAACCTTTACCTAGTGGATTAATGGAAAGAAATAGGTCCATAGCATTTTTCGCAGGCATTTCAGGAAAGTTAGGAATTAAAGGAGCAATAAAGTGTCGGATTTGGAGATATCTGAAAAAATGAGCGTTAGGCAGATTGAACTTAACAGAGAGCTGCTGAAAAGAAGCGAAGCGATTATCAATGAAAAGATCTTCAAAATGTCTAATGCCCTTCCTATACCAAACATGGAATGCTGAATCATACGTAGTAGGTAAAAAAAGGTGATTATGTGCAACAGGGCTGGAAACGGAAAACCCCTGGAAACCATAGCATTTCCTGAACTGAGCCCATATACGCAAAGTGTGTCTAACAAGAGGATTAGCTATTGATCTGGGCAGACTACTAGGGAGTGCAGAGCCAAGAAGTACAGAGATAGATAATTCTTTAGTGGAGCTCAACTCCATTGCCACCCAGTTAGGGCACTCGGGTTGGCCGTGGAAGAAAGACCAAAAGGTAGCACAACGTATATTAGCTGCCCAATAATATAAACGAAAGTTAGGTAAAGCCATGCCGCCCTCTTTTTTAGATTTTTGGAGATGGATTTTATTAATTCTAGAGCGCTTATTCTGCCACAAATATGACAAAATAATAGAGTCTAAGGAATCAAAAAAAGATTTAGGAATAAAAATTGGGATAGATTGAAATAAGTATAAAAATTTGGGGAGAACATACATTTTAACAACATTAATACGACCTACCAAAGACATAGATAGAGGTGACCATTGTACCAGACTCTGTTTTATAGCATATGAAAGATTGGCAAAGTTTTCACGAAAGAGGTCTTTAAACTTCCTTGTGACTGTAATTCCAAGATAAGTAAATTGATTATGGACTACTTTAAAAGGGAGATCACGAAATGTTAGTTCTTGTGCTTCTTTATTAATTGGGAAAAGTTCACTCTTATGTAAATTAAGTTTATAGCCAGAGATCTGGCTAAACTGGTCAAGAAGTGAAAACATTAGAGGTAAGGATGTAGATGGATTTGAGAGAAAGAGTAATAAGTCATCAGCATAGAGAGAAACTTTATGCTCAACACCCCCTCTCCAAATCCCGGTCAATTCAGGACAGTTTCGAAATGCTATCGCCAGAGGTTCTATAGCCAAATCAAAGAGAAAGGGACTTAAGGGGCATCCCTGACGGGTGCAACGTTTGAGATTAAATACTTGGGATGTCTGAAAATTAGTTAAAACAGAAGCAGTAGGACACAGGTACAGCAATTGGATCCAAGAGATGAAACTTTGGCCGAGGTCAAATTTTTCTAAGACTGCAAAAAGGTAGTTCCACTCTATACGATCAAATGCTTTCTCCGCATCGAGGGAAATAACACATTCAGGAATCCCAGTTGGAGGTGAGTATAAAATAAACACCGAATGTTAAAAAAAGGGAGACGGTTTTTAATAAAGCCTGTTTGGTCATCAGAGATAATGGAAGGAATAACGGTTATTACATGCCTTTTCCAGCTCCCTTTTAAATCTCAACCCCACATCTTGACTACTCTTTTGAGGCCTATATCTGTTTCCTATAATGGGTTTTTTACCCCTGTAGTTTTTTAACTCCACCCACAAAGATTCAACATTCTCTGACTGTGTCACATTTCTGAAGATGTAATTCCATCCCTTATCAATAGAGCCACACCACCACCTATGCCTTTCTGTCTGTCCTTTCAATACAAAGTTTATCCTTTCATATTAAATGCCTTCTTTCAACCACGCCTCAATGATTCCCACAATGTCATACTGACTAATATCTAATTGCACCATGAGTTCATCCACCTTATTCTGAATGAATCATGTACTTAAATACAGCACTTTTAGTCCTGCATTCTTTACCCTTTTGAATTTTGCCTCTGTGGTACAATTTAACTCTTTTCTCTGTCTGCATTTGTACCCAATCATTGGCTTGTCCTTCCTTACATTCATGTTACATCCATCATCTACTTGTAAATCTGCTGGCTCATCCTCAGCTCTATCATCCTGGTTCCCAACCCCCTGCCATATTAGTTTACTCCACTCCCAACAGCTCTAGTTAACTTGCCCACAAGAATATTGGCCCCCTCAGATTCAGGTGCCCTGTCTGTTTTGTACTGGACACACCTGCCCAAGAAGAGGTCCCAATTATCCAGAAATCTGAATTCCTGCCTCTGCTTCAATTCTTAAGCCACACATTTATCTGCCACCTCATTCTATTTCTATCCTCACTTCACATGGCACAGACAGCAATCCTGAGATTACTACCTTTACGGTCCTGCTTCTCAGCTTCCTTCCTAACTCCCTGTATTCTTTTTTCAGAACCTCCTCCCTTTTTCTACCTATGTTTTTGGTACCAATATGTACCATGACTTCTGGCTGCTCACTTTTTCATTTCAGGATATTGTGGATGCGTTCAGAAACATCAGGTACCCTGGCACTTGGGAGACAAACTAGCATTCGTGTTTCTTTTTCGCATCCACAGAAATCACCTATCTGTCCCCCTGACTATAAAGACCCCACTACCGCTGCCATCCTCTTCCGTTCCCTACCCTTCTGAGCCACAGGGCCAGACTCAGTACCAGTACTCAGAGCTTCCCCCAGGTAGCTCACTCCACCCCAATAGTACTCAAAATGGAGTACTTATTGTTGAGGGGGACAGCCACTTGGGCGCTGACGTTCTCCCTTCCTTTTCCTGACAGTCACCCATTTTCCTGTTTTGTAGCCTTGGGGTGACTACCCTGTAGCTCCTGTCTATCACTGCTTTACTTTCCCTAACAAGCTGAAGGTTATTGAGCTGCAGCTTCAGTTCCCTAACATGGAGTCTAAGGAGCTGCATCTCAATGCACCCGTTGCAGATGTGCCCATTAGGGAGGCTGGAAGTCTCCAGGAAATCCCACATCTAACACCCAGTATGATAGAGCTAAGGCTCAAGAATTAACCTACTTACCTTGCCACCACTTGTTTTTGCTGAAGCCTTTTTGAGCCAAAGGCTTTGCTTCAGACTACTCCAGTGATAACTGCTCCCATGATGACCACTCTGCCAGGCGGTACCTCTCTTTTATAGAGACTGGATTTTTAAAGCTCTTTGTTGGACCTGCATGGGAACACTTCTGTTGCATCTGTGCAGTACTCCAATCAACAACTCCCACCAAAAAACTTAGTTGTTAAATTGTACAACTCTATCAAGTCACCTCTCATCTTCTTTTGCTCCAAGGAGAAAAGCCCTATCTCTCTCAACCTATGCTCATAAGAAATGCTGTTTAGTCCAGGCAACATCCTGATTAATCTCTTTTGTTCCCTCTGTAAAGCTTCCACATCTGGCTACCTGCTAAGAAACTAGAAAAACACCCTGTCACCCAATTGAGGTGATGTGGAGTGGGATTGGGATGATTTTTTTGGGAAAACATTGACTTTCATGGGGTCAGAAGTGATAGGAAGGCTATGAGTAGCTCATGGCTGTTCTTTGTATGACTTGTGCTAAACAAAAATGGTGACAACTTTTATCATGGCACACAGAAAAGAATGTTACTACCTGTGTGAGACCTCAGAGCCAGGACTCTGAGTGAACGATAACCACCAATAAATTCAGGAGTGATTTCAGAAGAAACCTCTTTACCCAATGGGAATGTTCAACATACTAACAAAGGAATGGTTGAAACAAAGCTCATAGATGCATTTAAGAGGAAGTTGCATATATATAAAAAGGAGAAAGGGATAGATGGATATTTAGATGATGTTACCAGAGGTGGAAGGAAGCTGATACAGTGGCATGCAAAAGTTTGGGCATCCCGGTCAAAATTTCTTCACTGTTTATAGCTAAGCGAGTAAAAGATGACCTGATTTCCAAAAGGCATAAAGTTAAAGATGACACATTTCTGAAATATTTTAAGCAAGATAATTTTTTTTATTTCCATCTTTTACAGTTTCAAAATAACAAAAAAAGGAAAAGGGTCCGAAGCAAAAGTTTGGGCACCCTGCATGGTCAGTACTTAGTAACACCCCCTTTTGGCAAATATCACACCTTGTAAACGCTTTCTGTAGCCAGCAAAGAGTCTTTCAATTCTTGTTTGGGGGATTTTTGCCCGTTCTTCCTTGCAAAAGGCTTCTAGTTCTGTGAGATTCTTGGGCCATCTTGCTTGCACTGCTTCTTGAGGTCTATCCACAGATTTTCGATGATGTTCAGGTCGGTGGACTGTGAGGGCCATGGTAAAACCTTCAGCTTGCACCTCTTGAGGTAGTCCATTGTGGATTTTGAGGTGTGTTTAGGATCATTATCCTGTTGTAGAAGCCATCCTCTTTTCATCTTCAGCTTTTTTACAGACGGTGTGATGTTTGCTTCCAGAATTTGCTGGTATTTAATTGAATTCATTCTTCCCTCTACCAGTGAAATGTTTCCCGTGCCACTGGCTGTAACACAAGCCCAAAGCATGATCGATCCACCCCCATGCTTAACAGTTGGAGAGGTATTCTTTTCATGAAATTCTGCACCCTTTTTTCTCCAAACATACCTTTGCACATTGCGACCAAAAAGTTCTATTTTAACTTCATCAGTCCATAGGACTTGTTTCCAAAATGCATCAGGCTTGTTTAGATGTTCTTTTGCAAACTTTTGATGCTGAATTTTGTGGTGAGGACGCAGGAAAGGTTTTCTTCTGATGACTCTTCCATGAAGGTCATATTTGTGCAGGTGTTGCTGCATAGTAGAACAGTGCACCACCACTCCAGAATCTGCTAAATCTTCCTGAAGGCCTTTTGCAGTCAAACGGGGGAGGAGGGTTTCATTTGCCTTTCTAGCAATCCTACGAGCAGTTCTCTCAGAAAGTTTTCTTGGTCTTCCAGATCTCATCTTGACCTCCACTGTTCCTGTTAATTGCCATTTCTTAATTACATTATGAACTGAGGAAACTGCTACCTGAAAATGCTTTGCTATCTTCTTATAGCCTTCTCCTATTTTGTGGGCATCATTTATTTTAATTTTCAGAGTGCTAGGCAGCTGCTTAGAAAAGCCCATGGCTGCTGACTGTTGGGACAAGGCTTGAGGAGTCAGGGTATTTATAAAGCTTTGACATTTGCATCACCTGGCCTTTCCTAACAATAACTGTGAACAAGCCATAGCCCTAACAAGCTAATTAAGGAACAACACACACAAAATGCTGGTAGAACACAGCAGGCCAGGCAGCATCTATAAGGAGAAGCATTGTCGACGTTTTGGGCCGAGACCCTTCGTCAGGGCTAATTAAGGTCTGAGACCTTGGTAAAAGTTACCTGAAAGCTCAAATCTCTTGGGGTGCCCAAACTATTTTCACTCTAAAATTGTACAAAACAAAAATAATACACTAATCTTGCTTAAAATGTTGAAAAGAATGCTTCATCTTTAACTTTATGACTTTTGAAGATCAGTTCATCTTCTACTCACTTAACTATTCACAGTAACAGAAATTTTGACCGGGGTGCCCAAATTTTTGCATGCCACAGTATATCCTATTTCAAATTTTTAAAAAAACGTAACTCTCAAGAAATGTAGAAATGTCTATTTCCAGCATCTCAAATTCTTGGGCCCTGTGGAGAATACATGTAAATCCTAATTCATGTAAATCACTTTAACCCAATAAATTTAATTCTCTAAATCTGTATTTAGGATAGGGAAACATTTTTCTCACTTACTGAGGAATAGAATTTTGAAACTCCCAAAAGACATAATTAGGAAAACAAATGTAAAATTTTAAGCGTTGTCAACAATAAATATTTTTTGTGTTTGGAGCAAAGCTGAACAATGAAACTGAGGTAAAGGAAAACTATATGGTCTGTTAGACTAATGTAGATCAACAGCTGTTTGGTGGTGAGGAGTAATGCTTTTTGAAGGTGAGATCTTATTTAACTACAAAGTACTTTAAACTACTTTCATTTGGAGTCTCTGGCCATACAGGTGGTATGCTTCTTGGTCAGTATGGAATTATCTTTGCTCAGACAATTGTTGATTTGATTAAGCCTTATATGACAATAATAAACCAATTCCAATTCTAATAAATAGAAGCATCTCCATGACATTGAAGTATTTCTGAAGACAAGGATGCTAGATTTCAAAGGAATTGGTGGTATACTTAAAAGGTGAGTCTGATGAATCATCAGTAGCTTGTTTTATTGCAAACCACTTTTGCCTTTGTTCCACCATTAACAGTATATCTAACAGTGTATCTGTTATTGATAATGGCTTTACATACATGTATATTGTCAATTGTGTTTCTTCTCAAAGAAATAGAAGACTACATTTATAATAGAAGCTTTATATTATTTCCTAAAGTTACATTAGCAGGTATTGGATTGTTCTGTCTTGAAATGTAGAAAACAATTGAGCCTTCAACCCACTCTGCTATTCAATATAATCATGGCTAATTCTCTTTCTTAACATTATATTCATTCTCTCTCTCTCTCTCTATCTCTATCTCTATCTCTATCTCTATCTCTCTCTATCTCTATCTCTATCTCCCTCTATCTCTATACCCCATTGATAGCTTTTTTGGAAATAGACCTTTCTCATATCAATGTATTCAGTAACTTGGCCTCCACAAATTGCTGTGGTAGAGTAATTCCACAGATTAACCATCCTCTATGTAACTAAGTTTCTCTCCCTAAATATCAGAAGAATCAGAATCACAATCAGATTTAATGTTGAAATGACGAATGTTGAAAGGGTTGGACAGAGTAGATGTGGAAAGGCTGTTTCCCTTGGTGGGTGAGTCCAGGACAAGAGGTCACAGTCTTAGAATTAGAGGGTACCCATTTAAAACAGAGATGAGGAAAAAGCTTTTTAGCCAGAGGGTCGTGGATTTATGGAATTCGTTGCCACATACAATGGTGGAGGCCCAATCATTGAGGGTGTTTAAGGAGGAGATTGATAGGTATCTAATTAGTCAGGGTATCAAGGGATATGGGGAAAAAGCCGGAAATTAGAACTAAATGGGAGAATAGTTTAGCTCATGGTGGAGTGGCAGAGCAGACTCGATGGGCTGAATGGCCTACATCTGCTCCTTTGTCTTGTGATCTTGTGATCTTAATATCACTGGAATATATTATGAAACTTGTTAATCAGCAGCAGTACATTACAATACATAATATTAAAAACTGTAAATTACAGTAAGAAGTATACATATATATTTAAAAAGTTAAACTAATTAAGCAGAGCAGAAAGAGAAAAAAAAGTAGTGAGGTAGTGTACATGGGTTTAATGTCCATTCAGAAGTCTGATGGCAGAATGGAAGAAGCTATTCCTGAATCTTTGAGTGTGTGCCTTCAGGCTTCTGTACCTTCTCCTGATGATAGCAATGAAATGAGGGCTTGTGAGGGGGGGGAGGGGTTGTTCTTAATGATGAACATTGCTTTTATGAGGCATCAGGCCTTGAAAATGTCCTGGATGCTGCGGAAGATTGGAGATTTTTTTTATCAGAACTGTAGGATTGTGCTAAATGCTGAGCTGTAGTCAATAAACAGCAGCCTGACAGAAGTATTAGTGTTGTCCAGGTGATACAAGGCTGTACAAAGAGCCAATGCAATCGCATCCACTGTAGACCTATTCTGGTGATGACAAAGTTCAGTGGGTCAAGGTCCTTGCTTAGGCAAAAGTTGATTCTAGTCATAACAAACCTCTCAAACCATTTCATCACAGTAGATGGTGAGCGCTATGGATGATAGTCATTAAAGCAGTTCACCCTTCTCCTCTTGGGCACAGGTATTATTGTTGCCCTTTTGAAGCAGATGGGATCTTACAACTGTAGCAATGAGAGACTGAAAATGTCTTTGAACACACCTGCCAGTTGGTTGGCACAGGTTTTCGGAACCCTACCAGGTATTGCATCCGGGCTTGTCACTCTGCAAGGGTTCACCTTCTTGAAAGATGTTGTGTCGTCAGCCTCCAGGACAGAGATCATAGAGCTATTAGATGCTGCAGAAATTCTCATTGCTGTAGTTTTATCCTCCTTTCAAAGTATGCATAAAGGGTGTTGAGCTCATCAAGGAGTGAAGTATCGCTGCCATTCATGATAGGTTTCGCTTTGTAGGAAGTAATGGCCTGCAAACCGTGCCAGAGTTGACATGCATCCAATTCCACCTCTTACCTTAATCAAAATTGTTCTTTTGCTCTTGAGATAGCTCACTGTTAATCATACCTGACCTGAATGCCACAGATCTAGCCCTCAGCAACTATGAATCTTCTGATTCATCCATAGCTTTTGATTCCAGTGTGTAAAGTATGTTCTCATAGGCAGGCACAGACTAATCCACATAGTTTTTAATGAAGTCAGCGACAACTGTGGTGTATTCACTGAGATTCGAAGATGAATCCCTCAATACAGTCCTGTCCACTGACTCAAAGCAATCCCGTAAGTGGTCCTCTGTCTCCCTTGTCCATACCGTCTTGGTCCTTTCTACTGGTGCTGCTGTCTTCAGTCTCTGCCTATACTCAGGGAGGAGAAGTACAGCTAGATAATCAGATGTTCCAAAGTGTGGGCATGGGATGGCATGGGAAGCTCTTTTGATAGTAGTGGTCTATAGTTTTGGCAGTGGTCCAGTGTGTTGAATCCACTGGTTCCACAAGTGATATATTGGTGATAATTATTGAGGCTTTTTCCAAGCTGGCCTAGTTAAAATCTCCTGAAATGATGCGGAAGGCATTAGGGTGTGCTGTTTCATGTCTGTTGATTATGTTGTTTAGTTTGCCTAATCTAGAACCTATTTGACACAGGCCTGAGATGGAATGTACACTGCTACCAAGGTGATGGCTGAAAACTCTCATGGCAGATAAAATGGGTGGCACTTGATTGCAAGATGTTTCAGTTCGAGTGAGCAGGACTGGGACAGAACCACCATGTTTGTGCACCATGAGGATATACCATAAAGCATACTCAAACTCCTCTGCCTTTGAAAGACCCAGAAGTCCTATTTTGGTGGTGTATTGCGAAGCCAGTGAGCTGTATCACTACATCCAGAATGGTGAGGGATATCCAAGTCTCCATAAAACAAAAACGCAACAATCTCTGATGTCCCCCTGGTACAGCAATCTTACTCTGAGGTCTTTGATTTTACTTATCAGAGACTGTACATTTACCAGCAGAGTAGTCAGTAGTAGAAGTCGGACCCCTCTTCTCCTTAAACAAACTTTTAATACAGCGTGGCATCCTCTCTTCCACTGTCTTGAAGGGGAACTGCACTTGCAACCAGAGATCACCGTCTGAGAATTGTCAATGTTGAGCAGCGATAGATATTTTAAACGCCTTAAAACAATGTTGCTTACTGTATTGTCCATTGCTGTAGTCTAAAACAAGAGTAATTGATTATTTCCATCGGAGCAGCTCCCACAAGTTGCCTTTGTAATGGCAGCCCAGAAGTTAAAAAACATTGGGATATTCTACCCATATTCTGAGACTGTTACTCCTGAGAAGGCCATTTGGCCTCTCTTGTCTGTTTGACCATATTGTAAGATTATGGCTGATCTTTTATCTCTGCTCAATTTTCTTCCCAAAAAAAAGCAATATTATTTCTTAGCTGTGTATTCAAAAATCTATCAATCTGTCTTTTCTATATTCAGTGACTGAATTTCTGCAGTGCTCTTGAACAAAAAATTTGAAAGGTTCACTATCTTCTAGGTGAAGAAGTTCCTTTTCATCTCTGTCTTGAATGATCAATCACTTACTTTCAGATTGTGTCTAGCAAGTAATTAGGAAAGCTAAGAATTAAGTCATTTAACATGAGGAACATTGAATACAAAAGTAGTAAGGTTACACTTCGGTTATTTTTTTAATATAGAATAGTACAGCACATTACAGGCCCTTCGGCCCACAATGTTGTGCTGACCCTCAAACACTGCCTCACATATAACCCCCCACCTTAAATTCCTCCATATACTTGTCTAGTAGTCTCTTAAACTTCACTAGTGTGTCCGCCTCCACCACTGACTCAGGCAGTGCATTCCACGCACCAACCACTCTCTGAGTGAAAAAACCTTCCTCTAATATCCCCCTTGAACTTCCCTCCCCTTAACTTAAAGCCATGTCCTCTTGTACTGAGCAGTGGTTCCCTGGGGAAGAGGCGCTGGCTGTCCACTCTGTCTATTCCTTTTAATATCTTGTACACCTCTATCATGTCTCCTCTCATCCTCCTTCTCTTCAAAGAGTAAAGCCCTAGCTCCCTTAATCTCTGATCATAATCCATACTCTCTAAACCAGGCAGCATCCTGGTAAATCTCCTCTGTACCCTTTCCAATGCTTCCACATCCTTCCTATAGTGAGGCAACCAGAACTGGACACAGTACTCCAAGTGTGGCCTAACTAGAGTTTTATAGAGCTGCATCATTACATCGCGTCTCTTAAACTCTGTCCTTCGACTTATGAAAGCTAACACCCCATAAGCTTTCTTAACTACCCTATCTACCTGTGAGGCAACTTTCAGGGATCTGTGGACATGTACCCCCAGATCCCTCTGCTCCTCCACACTACCAAGTATCCTGCCATTTACTTTGTACTCTACCTTGGAGGTTGTCCTTCCAAAGTGTACCACCTCACACTTCTCCGGGTTGAACTCCATCTGCCACTGCTCAGCCCACTTCTGCATCCTATCAATGTCTCTCTGCAATCTTCGACAATCCTCTACACTATCTACAATACCACCAACCTTTGTGTCATCTGCAAACTTGCCAACCTGCCCTTCTACCTCCACATCTAGGTCGTTAATACAAATCACGGAAAGTAGAGGTCCCAGAACAGATCCTTGTGGGACACCACTAGTCACAACCCTCCAATCTGAATGTTCTCCCTCCACCACAACCCTCTGCCTTCTGCAGGCAAGCCAATTCTGAATCCACCTGGCCAAACTTCCCTGGATCCCATGCCTTCTGACTTTCTGAATAAGCCTACCGTGTGGAACCTTGTCAAATGCCTTACTAAAATCCATGTAGATCACATCCACTGCACTACCCTCATCTATATGCCTGGTCACCTCCTCAAAGAACTCTATCAGGCTTATTAGGCATGATCTGCCTTTCACAAAGCCATGCTGACTGTCCCTGATCAGACCATGATTCTCTAAATGCCCATAGATCCTATCTCTAAGAATCTTTTCCAACAGCTTTCCCACCACAGACGTAAGGCTCACTGGTCTATGATTATCCAGACTATCCCTAATACCTTTTTTGAACAAGGGGACAACATTTGCCTCCCTCCAATCCTCCAGTACCATTCCTGTGGACAACGAGGACATAAAGAGGATCTTTATAAAGGACATTGGTGAGATCACACTTGGAATATTGTGCATTGTATTGGTCATATTATTTAATGAAAAATGCAAGCTGATTGGAAGAAGCTCAGGCAAGATTTATAAGTCTGATAACTGGAATGAGCAGGTTGTCTAAAGAACTTAGTACATAAAAAAGGTTTAATCTGCTGGAGTTCAGATGTGTGTGAGGTAATGTGATTGCAAGATTTAAGATCCTAATGGGCCTTAAAAGGTTATTTCCTCCAGGAGAGAACCTGGAACTAGGACTCATTGTTCATAAATAAGGAGTCACCCATGTAACTCATACTGGTATTTAACATCCACAATGTTAGTGGAGTCATTGAATATATTTAGACAAAGTAAACAGATAGGGACAGGCCTGTTGTAGCTCATGAATTAAACTCCAATGGATTAGCCAGATAAGATCAATAGTGAAAATCAGATGGTTTTGCAACACTTTGCGGAAAGCAAAGGGAATGACAAGGCATGGAAGAAGTCATTATCATTCACTGCAACCAAGGAAGACCCCAGTTTGTGATAACTACTTGTTCTACTGGACCAGGACCTCTGAGGTTGAGAGAGTGGAACTGCCCAGTGTGACCACTTGTCCACTTTAAACTCTTCCACACAGGTTTCCTGTTACTGTTGGATATGACAGACAACCAACAAACAGATTATTGATTAACAAGTGAGTGAGAGATTACTTGTCCAACCTCACTGGTCTGAAAACAACACTTCTTAATAGTCAAAGAACAACCAATGTTTATTCAGCCTATTTCCCCTGAAACCAGGCTGAAAGAGTTGTACTACCTTTTCCATCTCATATGAGATGTGTGATGACCTGCAATCCCAAGTCCTACTTTGCATGGTCCTTGACCCATGGAAAGTATAGTCCCAATCACTATTGTCTCCTAGCCTTATGATCATTCCAGGGTTGCTGCTGCTACTCTGACTCAGATGGTACAATTTTCTGATCTTTGCATGAGGGAAGTCATCAAGACCCCATACTCAAAGGAGAGGACAAAGATCATGCCTCCCTCTAAACACTGTTGAGATACCTCTAATTCCTTGGGAGCACTCCCACCCAATTCCCATCCATTCATTCAGTGACAACACTCCCCTGCAACTGGAAGAGACTTGCTCTTTTCAAGAGATACCTGCAACGATCACTCCTGCCATGCTGCATCCTGAAAGCTGATCAATAGCGAAAGCTTCAACAGATCAATAGGGAATGCTACACTGAAAATGTACTGAAGAGACTGCCATAATCACCATGTGTTCTTTTCTCTGCAGAATACAGAAAAATTACCTACTAGTATGGTACTGAGTATGACAGATTCTGGCTGAACTTTGGTGTCTTGAGTAGATTCAGAGTAACAGGACACTACAACACAGAAACAGATTCCATGGCCCATTTAGTCCATACAAAATTGTCACTATGCCTAGTCCCATTGACTATACCTTCCATACCTCTCCCAACCACATACTCACTTCCATTGGAAGCTCATTCCAAATTTGTGAAGAAGTTGCCCCTCAGGTTCCCCTTAAATTTTTTACCTTAGTGGAAAAAGTATGCTTGCATTTACCCTAGCTATACCCATTGTAATTTAGTTTTGTAGGAGTAGAAAGGTTAATAATAGATATGGTATTTTCCCTAAGACAGTTCCAGCAGAAATAATTAGAACAGGAAAATGTAATGATTTTCTCTTGCTAACAAATAATTTTGAACTTATATGTAGACAATTCTCTCCAAGGTTTAAATAAAATAAGTTCATCTTCCACTATACCTCACAAAGGATGGCTTTATGTAATGGATTGTTATGATCTGAAGAAGAGTCAAATACTTCGTTAGACAGGAAGTTATACAACTAGTTCAACCAAAAGCAATCAAAATTCTATCACCTTCATTGGAGAAGTGCTTTTCTTTTTTGTAAAGCATTTGTAATATGCACAAAAAATATGAATCTTTAAACTTTTCAAAGGGATGCAACAAATGACACGATGCGGTGGAAAAATTGGAGGTGCTGCTCACATGTGCTCATTGCTCTTGTTCTTCCAAATATAATCTCAGTTCAAACTGCCAGCCTCCCACAGCTAAATTCTGTACCTCTATCTACCCACTTAGTCACTGTTTCCAGTAACAACAGACGGACTGTGGATAAGGTTCTGGAATTGAATGCTTTAAGTTCTTTTAAGTAGGTGTGCTGTTCGGGATTGTGGCCTTTGTAAACACAGTCATGTCTTGGTTGTGAACAAAGCATGGTCTTGTTTCTCATTAATGCTTTTGCAATTCCAAATTTCAAACCCAATATCACTAATCTCAATTCCTTCTTCATCCTCAAGGCTCACAACATGGTCTTTAATTGATCCTTTAAGACGCTGGTAGGAAATTGAAATGGAAGAGTATTAAAGAGTAAGGATTGACAGCAATAGCTGAGTGGATAAAATGTCTATGAAGGTTATTATGAGTTTAAGGCTTTATTAGCTAATGAGACTTTATCTATTGTTTCAAAACATCTAATAAATACAGTGAGACACCAAGAATCTTTGGAAAGTTCTGACATTGTGCTTCCATTTTAGGAAAGAGGAAGAACAAAATCTGATAACAATTGAACATGATGTGAATGTTCTACAGAAAAAGTTGATGAAGATGGCTACTTTGAGAGAAAAGAAAAACCAGCTTCTCTCTCTTCAACTGCAACTTATATACTGTTTACTGGAAAGAATGAAAGTTAGTACTGAACCTACAACTCCAAACCAAAAAGATTAAAATCACTACTTATTAGTTCAGTGTTATTGAATATATTTAGCACTGGAGTAACCTTAGTGCTTCTAAGAAATTTGGTTAAAACCACAAGTTTTAAACAAATATACACTACTGACCACCACTCTCACTGCTTCAACATACCTGTAGTTTTATAATTGTGGTAGTCTACTGTTGACAGTTTTACCTATTTAGCCACTTACAAATTATAAAATAATAGTTATTCCCTATCTTTAGATAGAAAAGTACATTAAGTCACCTGGTAGAACCACGTATCATCTTTCACAATTCCCTTGTTCCAAACACGAGAAACTGAACAATAGACTATGCACATGGGCAGACATTTTAAATCAGACTACCGTAGATTCCGGATTATAAGCTGCTACTTTTTTCCAAAGCTTTGAACAGCTTTGAACACTGCGGCCTTTACTACGGTGCGGTTAATGCATGGTTTTTTTTCATGCCGCCAAAAACATTTTGCCTCGTAACAGTAGACCAATAAAATTGATGAGTAGTTCACAGAGGTCCAATGAAATTGTACGATAAATCAAGCGCACTTTCACAATTAAATTATTGTAAATCAGTCATTTGTACTCACCCTCATCAACATGGAAAACACTTGAAGAAAAGCATTGTGCTGCCTTTATGGCAGTTATTTAGTTTATAATATTTTCGCTTAGTAATTCATTTGTTAGTATTTTCTAGTTAAAGTTAGAAGTGTTTTAAGTATATTTATTTTCTGTACTACATCCCGGGATGCTATGATGTCACATCCGGTTTTGCCGCGTCTTGTGGGGAAAATACCGGTTTGCGATAAACGGAAAGGAGGGGGTGAGCGCATTAGACCCGCGCGAGAACGCTGCAAAGCATATGATGCAGCTTTTAAGTTAAAGGCGATCAATAACTTTTCCTGGTAGGCTGTAGTATATATTTTTTTACCAGTCGTTAGGAGATATTGGAATGTTGTTCGTGCACTGTTCAGTAAAAAAGTATACGCAACGTAATTTGTGTGTTACCGATACGTATGTATATTTAAAAGTAGCCGTTTACAGGCACGGTTCAAAAAAAAGCATTTGCAATATGTATTTGTTTATGTTACCATACGGATTTAATTAAAAGTTAAAAAATCCTCACGTGTAATATCTTTCTGTGTAAATATCTCATATTACAACGTGGGACACCTGCGGCTTAAAATCCGGTGCGGCTTGTACAAGTACAAAATTGATTTTCTTTCTAAAATTAGAGCCTGTGGCTTTTAATCAGGTGCGCTCTGTAGTCCGGAATCTACGGTATATTCATTTTCATTCTGAGTAGTTACAAAGAAAAATGATTCATGAAAGGAACCCAGTTTTTGAGGTACAATGTGAAACCTGCAAATTAATATAACACAAATGCAATTTCATGGTTACCACAGTTTATTTCTTCTTCTTTACTGAGACTAGTGACATGGAGTTTGCTGTGGCATTAGCCAGTAAGTTCTCTGAAACTGTAGTAGTTGTGGGAAATTAAATTTAGAATGTAAGTAAAAATAAATACAGGACAAGAAAAATTACTATAGTAGTTGCGCGCAACGCACTACTAAAGAAGCACGCGGAGGCAGAGAGAGCTGAACTCAGAATGCCTTTACTGATTCAAGATCGCGCGCTTAGATCTCCCCTCCCATGGGCCCCTGCGACCCGCGGGGTGGACGTGACATCAGACTGTCCCCGGAAGGTCCGCCCCGAGCGGGTAGTTCCAAACACGCTACCGCGTGTCTGCCCGCGGCTCGCGATGGTGCTTCGAGTCCCGCGTGTGCGGGTCTCCACACCCCGCCCCCCCCCCCCCGAAACGTCCATCGGGGGAATGGAGCTCCCGATCCGTGTAGCTTACCTGGGTGGCCGGCCTCGCCAGCGCGGTGCGGGTACCCTCACTGGTTGCTCAATGTCCAAGTGCTGGAAGCGGTCCACTGAAAAAGTCTCTTCCCGGCCACCCACCTCCACGACACACGTGGTTCCGTTGTGCCGGATCACCTTGAAGGGTCCCTCGTACCGCTGTTGTAGAGGTGACCTGTGCATGCCCCTGCGAATAAGAACATACTCACAGTCTCAGAGGTCTTTAGAGGTGAAGGATGGCATGGGATCATGCCTGAAGGTTGGGACCGGTGCTAGGGTCCCTACCTTGTCCCGCAGCCCCGTTAGCACCGCTGCTGGAGTTTCTTCTGAACCTCGGGGCTCTGGTACAAACTCGCCCAGGACCGACAGTGGGGCGCCGTAGACCAATTCCGCCGAGGAGGTGTCCAGGTCCTCCTTGGGGGCTGTGAGGATGCCCAGTAGGACCCAGGGAAGCTCATCTGTCCAGTTGGGGCTCCTGAGGCGCGCCATCAGGGCCGACTTGAGATGCCGGTGGAGTCGCTCTACCAAACCGTTGGACTGGGGATGGTACGCTGTGGTGTGATGCAGCTGGGTGCCCAGGAGCTGCGCCAGTGCTGTCCACAAACCAGACATGAACTGCGCTCCTCTGTCTGAGGTGATGTCCATTGGGAGGCCAAACCTGGTGATCCAGTTTGCAATGAGCATCCTGGCGCAGGACTCAGTGGACGTGTCTGTGAGTGGTACGGCTTCCGGCCATCTGGTGAACCTGTCTACCATGGTAAAGATATACCTGGTGCCCCGGGAGACTGGCAGGGGGCTGACAATGTCCACGTGGATGTGTTGGAACCTCCTGTGCGTCAGCTGGAACTGCTGGAGGGCAGCCTTCACGTGTCGCTGGACTTTGGCGTCTGGCAGTGTATGCAGGTCCTGGCCCAGTGTCCGACCTGTTTGCGCAAACCGTGCCAGACGAATCTGTCCGCTACCAGCTTGATGGACGGGTGGGCCAGGTCGTGCAGTGTGTTGAATACCCGGTGCCTCCATGCTGCTGGTACCACGGGTCGGGGTTTGCCGGTAGACACACCGCACAGGAGTCGATCTGCTGCCGGGCCAATGGAGACGTCCTCCAACTGGAGCCCCGAAACAGCGGTGCAGTAAGCTAGGATCTCGGTGTCTGACCGTTGTGCTTCCGCCAGTGCTGTGTAATCTATTTCTGAGGACGATATGCCTACTGAGTGGAGGCAGGGGCAAGACAGTGCAATACAGGCAGAATGCAAACACTGGAGTGATGAGCAACTATGAGGTCAGGTGTTTACTCATATCAGAGCTTTTTATCACGTCTTACAGAGAGGCTAGCATAAGTACTTTGGAGTAATCATGTGTGACAAAGATATGGATTAGGATTTTAACACCAGATGCACTGATACATTGGTGAAAAAGAGGAGTTTTTAAAGAGATGAATATAATGCTCCAAAGTCTATCTTTGGGTCAGATATGATACCAAGGTTATTATCAAAGATCTAATCAGGTATATGGCAAAATCTGACCTAAGCTCAAGCACTGATAATTTATTTTCAATATCTACCAATCATTATAAGTAATTTTGTACATGAGTTCCTCTGTCTGAGGATGAAACTCCAAATGTCAATTTGGAACAGAGGACATGTGTGGTCATGCCAAGCAAATAATTTTGATATTCATAAAATTGACATCAGAATTTTATCAGAATATATAACCTGACCTGAAGCTGACACATGAAATCAGGACACATTGGGCTTGTATTAGGTAGCTGAATTTTAGTGATATACGTATTTCTATTCAAGTCAGACATAAGGAAATAGAGTTTGTGATGAGGTTAAAGACAATAGCTTTAGTCTTCCCACAGCTTATTTGGAGAAAGTTCTGTTCATTTAAAAATATGAAATTGTATGTAACTCTCGCTTCGCCTAGTGGCTTAATATAGGGGATGATAGCCCCCCCCCACTGGCCCGGCCAAACTTAAGAAGTCTCGTTTGGGTGGATGCTGCGCAATGTGTCCCCTGTTACAAATCAGTACCACGAAATAACAAACAGTATACAAAATGCGATTAAACAATTGAGCTTTATAATTTTTAATTTGACTATATGGGTAGTGAAGAAAACAAAAAAAAAGAAAAAGGCCCATTCTCATGAAACAGTCTAATGTGCAATGTTGGAGCTGACCTTCGGACCCTCACTCCAAGTCCACTCCATCCGGCGGTCTACCAACTCTCTCCATTCATGTTTTCTCTCCTCATCTCTCCCTGGCAAAAGACCGCAAATTCTCGGCTCCCAGACACACAAAAAAGAACAACATCCTGCTCATTGGCTAGCATGCCCAATTATCTCTGGTCATAACCCAAACATTTCTGCTACAAAGAAACCATTACCTCAGCAGTAGAACGTTACAGAGTTTTACATGTATATCAAATGAAAACTTGGGAATCAATAATACATTTTTGGATAGTGTTAAGGAAAAGGGTGAAAACCTTCAAGGATAGAGATCCCTGGCACTAAAAGAAATGTTATTGCAGATGAATCCTTGGCTACGACTGGATGGATAAGAAAGGCACCAGGCCAATGTAACCCACCTAACCATACAATGGTAGAGCTGTTGCTTGTGGAGATTGGCATGTCTTTCATACTAAAGACTGGTTGAGATGTCAGGTTTGAAGAATAGTGGGACAGTATTAGATTAGAAACATTAAAATCAGATAACGTGCTCAAGAACGGAAGTTAGCTTACAGCAGTTAGCAAAAATAGGGTTAAGATCATAAGAGCCATAGGAGCAGAATTAGGCCATTCAGTTCATTGATTTAAATATACCCAATGACTTGGTCTCCACAGGTGTTTGTGGCAATGAATACCATAGATTCACTACTCTCTAGCTAAAGAATTTCCTCCTCAGCTCTGTTCTAAATGGACTTCTCTCTCTTCTGAGGCTGTGCCATCTGGTCTTGGACTCCCCCACTATAGGAAGCATCCTCTCCACATCCACTCTATCGAGACTTTTCAATATGGGGTTGAAGGAGGGTAGGTTGGATCCAAGGCAAGATGGCAAATTGGATCCAAACTTGGCTTGGTATTAGGAAGCAGAGGGTGATAGAGCATTGTTTTAGTGATTAGAAGCCTGTAACCTGTGGTGTACCAAAGGAATCTGCAGAGGGACCTTTACTGTTATATATATTAATTAATTTGATATAAACGTAAGAGCTATGAAAAGTATGTTCACAGCTGACATGAAAATTGGTTGTGTAAACAATTGGTAAAATGGACAGTTGGAATGTAATCCTAATAAGCTGATGTATTTTGGGAGAACTATTAAGGCATTTAGAATGAATATTAGAGGCTTAAAGTGTACTGAGAAACAGAGGGACCTTGATGAACAAGTCAAGCTGGCAGCATGGGTAGATAAAGTGGGACAGAAATACAAGTGCAGTTCTGGTTCACAATAATAAGAAAAATATTTGACTGGAGAGGGTGCAAAGGAGACTTTGTGATGGAGTATCTCAGGAATAAGGAAATATTGGATAGTTGAGTTTATGTTCTTTAGAATGAAGGTGGTTGAGGGGAGAACCTGTAAGGGCATGGGTTCCCCAACCAGAGGTCCACAGACCCATCAGTTAATGGTATGGGTCTATGTTGTAAAAAAAGGATGAGATCCCTTGTGTTAGAGGTATACAAAGTAAGGTGAAGCATATGACAGATAGTTGGAAACATTTTCCCTCAGCAGGGGTGTCTAAAACTTGAGAACATAGACTTAGGTAGGGGGCAAGAAATTAAGAAGAGATCTGAGAAGGAGTTTTTCCCCACCCAGGTGATTGGAAGCTGGAATATACTGCTGTACTGGTGGTAGAGGCAAATACTCTCATATTTAAAAAAGTATCTAGGTAAGTATCTGAATCAGCCAGGAATAAAATATTATGGACCAAATGCTGGTAAATGGGGTTAATGTAGATAGGTACTTGGTGGGCAGAGTGGGCTAAATGCCCTGTTTCTGTGCTGTATGGCATTTTGAAATTGAGGTGTGAATTGGGAGATCATAATCCCATCAAGAGCAACATAGATATTCAATGCTCTCAATTATCTTGCTTTCAAACAGAAAAAAAGTCCTGTCAAGGTTTTACTAGTGTGACCATTAGTGAGGGGTGGAGAGCAGTGGTTAAACTTAAACTTCAAAATTCCTTCTGGAGTAAACTGTTACATTGAACAGTAGATGGCAGCCAAGACTGTTATATTAAGCTTGCTTAAAATCTGCTCCTGGATTACTTTAACAGTGATAATAACAGCCTCTCCGCCATATGACAGGGTTGACACAGAGGCTAGCACAATTGCTTTTCAGTGCCGGCAATCACTGATTGGGATTTGATTCCTGCTTTGTCTGTAAGGTGTTTGTACTTCCTCCCCATGATTGTATGGGCTTCCTCTGGGCCCTTAGTTTCCTCACATTACAAAATGTACATTTAGTGTTAGGGTTAGTGAAGTGTGGGCTGCCCTAGCACAATCCTCGGATTATGTTGGTTGTTGACGCAGAACAGCACATTTCACTGTATGTTTCAATATATGTGTGATAAATAAAATGAATCTGATCTTTAAAAGAAACTTCAGTGCTGAAGGGAGGAAGGTGATATATCTTCTCCTTTCGGACACACCTATAATGATGCAAAGCTTAAAGTGACCTAAAAATGGACACTTGGGAAAAAGAGATCTTTGGCTCTATATTTTTTTCTGTCCCACAACCTAATAAATTTAGCAGCAGAACCATACAAGTGGAATGCAGACGCACTGGATTCCTAGACTATTTATGTCTAGGAGTAACTTTTGCCTCTCTTCCCTGGCGGGAACCTGAACACAAGGTAATAAGACCATAAGACTGTAAGACATAGGAGCAGAATTAGACCATTTAGCCCATCGAGTCTGCGCTGTCATTTCATCATGGCTGATCTACTTTTTCCTCTCTGCGCCAATCTCATGCCTACCTCACTGTCCCATCACACTCTGATCAATCAACAATGTGTTAACCGCTGCCTTAAATATACACAAAGACTTAGCCTACACAGCTGTCTGTGGCAAAGAACTCCACAGATTTACCACCCTTTGGCTAAAGAAATTCCTCATCTCCATTCTAAAAGGACGGCCCTCTATTCTGAGGCTGCGTCCTCTGATTTTAGACTCTCCCACCATAGGAAACATCCTCTCCACATCCACTCTATCAAGGCCTTTCACTATTCAATAGATTTCAATGAGGTCACCCCTCATTATTCCGAATTCTAGTGTATACAGTCATCAAATGCTCTTCATATGACACGCTGTTCAATCCTAGAATCATTTTCATGAACCTCCTTTGAAACCTGTCCAGTTTTAGCACATCCTCTCTATGATAAAGGGCCCAAAACTGCTCATAATACTCCAGTGAGGCCTCACCGGTGCTATAAAATCTCAACATTACATCCTTGCTTCTATATTCTAGTCCTCTTCAAATGAATGCTAACATCGCATTTGCCTTCCTCATCAGACTCAACCTGCAAATTAACCTTTAAGGAACCTGTGCAAAGACTCCCAAGTTCCTATACACCTCAGTTTTTTGTATTTTCTTTCCATTTGGAATCTTGTAATCTTGTGGACAAATAGAGCTCAAGGAAGCCACGAGAGGAGACAAAGAATTTAATATTATGGTTTTACCTATAATGTGTCAGCTCGTACTCCTCGCCCTCCCTTTTCTGGCTTCTTCCCCTTTCCTTTCCAGTCCAGATGAAGGGTCTCAGCCTAAAACGTTGACTGTTTATTCCTCTCCATAAATGCTGTCTGACCTGCTGAGTATTTCTGGGATTGAGAGGGATAATAAATCAACAATGATTGAATAGCTCAATACTGCTCCTCTCTTATAGTTGTATTTTGTATGTGTGGCTCTGAATTTCCAGCATCTTCACAATCTCGTGTTTTAACATTTTCCTTTATCGTTACCTCTCTAGTGAAAATCGTTTCTCCCTAAAAGCTATTATGCTTAAGAAATTTGTCCTTTTCTAAACTAATTTAATCTTAGTATAGTTCTGTGAATTTGCACGATCTGCAAAGCCCTTTATCCTCCCAATATATTGCCCAGAATTGAATGTGACCAAGGGAGGGAAGGAGAGGACACCTCTAGTTAAAAATAAACATATATTTTTTTAAATAAGGAAGACACTTTCGGGTGTGTCAGACTAAATTATATACCCACATCTGCCCTTCAATGCTATTCATTTGGGTTGAGGGGCTTGTTTTATAAAGAGGGATTACGTAGACTAAGCCAAAACTCCAGGGATCAGAATCATGAAATATTATAATTCTTAAGAGGCTTGACAGAGTAGATAAAGAGTTGCTGATTCCTCTGTGTTGAATGCTAGAATCAGGTATATTATCTAATTGTCCTATCTGACATGATTTTTTTTGCAGCAGTACAGTGCGAAGACAGAAAATTACTATAAATTCCAAGATAAATAGTGCAAATGGAAAGGAATAATGCTGAGGTACATACACTGTATCAGTGATGTAACCTGTATACAGTAATGTATCACTGTATTCAGCAGTGATGTAACCATCAGACGCACTCAAAGGTAGTTTTCATGGACCACTCAGAAATCTGATGGTGGAGGGCAAGAAGCAATTTCTGAGTTGTTAAATGTGGGCTTTCAAAACCAGGGGAAATGATTTGATGTGGGTGACAAGAAGATAGGGCATAAATCTTTAGAATCTTCTACATGGAGGCTCCAACACTGTTCTAGACTGTGATCAATTGATTTTTAGATACTAAGGGAATCAAAGGGTACAATGCCGAGATGTTTTAAAAATCTGCTGTTCAAAGTTCTAAGTAAATTTATTATCAAAGTACACATATATCACCTTATACAACCCTGAGATTCATTTTCTTGTGGGCATACTCAATAAGTCCAATAACCATAACAGAATCAATCAAGATGATGAAGGGTCTCGGCCCGAAACATCAACTGTTCACTCTTTTCCATAAATGCTGCCTGGTTTGCTGAGTTCCTCCACCATTTTGTGTGTGTTGCTTGGATTTCCAGCATCTACAGATTTTCTTGTTTTCATTCTCCCTCCTACTTGCTGATTCAGCCTACAACTGTGGTTTTGTCAGCAATCTTAAGTATGGCATTGGAGCTGTACTTAGCTTCATAGTCATAAGTATAAAGTGAGTAGAGAAGAGAGCTAAGCACACAACCTTGCGCTCCACCTGTGCTGATGAAGATTTTGGAAGAGATATTGCTAATTGGAGCTGACTGGAGTCTGCAAGTGAGGAAATCGAAAATCCAAAGACAGACAGACAGACATACTTTATTGATCACGAGGGAAATTGGGTTTCGTTACAGTCGCACCAACCAAGAGTAGTGTAGAAATATAGCAATATAAAACCATAAATAATTAAATAATAATAAGTAAATTATTCCAAAGAGGTATTGAGGCCAAGGTCTTGAAGCATATTGATTAGTTTGAAGGGTTGATAGTATTAAATGCTGAGCTGTAGTCAATAAAGAACATCCTGATATATACATTTTTGTTATCCAGATATTCCAGGGTTGAGAGAAGAGCCTATGAAATGGCATGTGCTGCAGACCTGTTGTGCCAGTAGGCAAATTGGAGCACATGCAAATTGCTTCTCAGGCAGGAGTTGATATGTTCCATCACCATCCTCTCAAAACACTTCATCCCTTTGGATGCAAGTGCTACTAGAAGATAGTCACAGAGACAGGTTACATTCTTCTTAGGCACTGGTATAATTTAAGTCTGCTTGAAGCAAGTTCATTCCCCAGGCTGTCGAAGCGAGTGGTTAAAAGATCACAGTGAGCACTCCAGCCAGCTAATCACCAAAGGAATTTAGTTCTCAGCCAGGTAACCCATCTGAGCCGGATGCTTTTCATGGGTTCACCCTCCTGAAGGATGCTCACATGCCTACCTCACAGACTGAAATCACAGGATCATCAGGACTTGTGGGAGCTTGCAAAGGTTCCTCCATGTTTTGACAGTCAAAGTGAACATAGAAGGAATTGAACTCATTTTGGAGTCCAACCCTGTTGTCACCTATGTCACTTGATTTCACTTTGTAAGAGTTGATAGCGTTCAAGCCCTGCCACAACTGTCAAGCATACTTCCCTTCATTGATTCAAGTTAGTCCAGAATTGCCACTTCACCCATGAGATACATTCCAGAGAGCATACTTGGATCTCTTGTAACTTTCTTGCTCACAAGACTTAAATTCCTCTGATCTGGCCCTCAGCAGGTGGATCTCATGGTTCATTCATGAATCTTACTGAATGGGAAAGAAGGCATTAGGGACAAAAAGGCACAACTAGTTTTGTTTTTATTCAGAAGGTATGGGTTATGTAGGTTGATCCAGCATTGCCCATCCTTACCTGCCCATGGGAGGTGCTGGTGCACTGCCTTCTTGAATCAATGCATTTCTTGAGGTACGATGATATCCACAATTTTTTTTAAGTGAGTTCTAGGTTTTTGATTCAAAGATGATGAAGGAACTGAGATATATTTCCAGGTGTGTGGCATGGAGGTAAAGTTATTCTCAAGCTTTTACAGTCCTTACTGTTTTAGCAGGTTTGTTAGAGCTGTTGGAGAGGGTTTAAACTAATTTGGCAGGGGGTGGGAATGGGAGTGAAAGGACTCAGGATAGGATGGATGGTAAAAAAGCAAAGAGAGCATGCAGTCAGACTGTCAGGAAAGGCAGGCAGATAATAGGATAAAATTGCAGCCAGCAGTGTGAGTATCAGTGTATTAGGGATGCAGAATCAAAAGGGTAGCAAATATAGAACCCAAAGTGTTATATCTCAATGCATGGAGTATAAGAAATAAGATGGATGATATGGTTGCACTATTATAGATTGTCAGGTATGATGTTGTAGCCATCACTAAATCGTGGTTGAAGGATGATGGTAGTTGAGAGCTGAACGCCCAAGGTTACACGTTGTAGCAGAGGAATAGAAAGGTAGACAGAAGGGGTGGCGTGGCTCTGCTGGTAAAGAATGGCATCAAATCAGTAGAAAGATGTGACATAGGATAGAAAATGTTGAATACTTGTGGGTTGAGTTAAGAAACTGCAAGGTAAAAGGACCATGATGGCAGTTACATACAGGCCTTCCAACGGTAGCTGGGATGTGGACCACATATTACAATGGGAAATAGAAAAGAAGTAAAAGGGCAATGTTATGATAGTCATGGGAGATTTCAACAAGCAGGTCAATTGGGAAAAACGGTGGTAATGGATCTCAAGAGAGTAAGTTTGTTGAATGCCTATAAGATTGCTTTTTAGAACAATTAGTCATTGAACCTACCAGGGGATCAGCTATACTAGATTGGATGTTATGTAATGAACTGGGGGTGATTAGGGAGTTTAAGGTAAAAGAAACCTTAGGAGGCAGTGATCACATATGATTGAGTTCGACTTGAAATTCGGTAGGGAGAAACTAAAGTCTGACATAGGAGCATTTCAGTGGAGTAAAGGAAATTACAGTGGTATGAGAGACGAGCTGGCCAAAGTAAGTTGGAAGGTTTCTGGGCAAAATATGGAAGGTGCAGAATAGATGTATTCCAAAAACAAAGAGATACTCCAAATGTAAAACAATACAACCATGGCTGATAAGGGAAGTCAAAGCTAATGTAAAAACAAAACAGAGGGCATACAACAACACAAAAATTAGTGGTAAAACAGAGGATTGGGAAGCTTTTACGAACCTACAGAGAGCAACTACAAGAATCATTAGGAGGGAAAAATGAAATACAAAAGCAAGCTAGCAAACAATATCAAAGTGGATAGTAAAAGTGTTTACAAGTATGAAAAAAATAAAAGCGAGAGTGGATAAAGGCACTGCTAGAAAATGAGGCCTGAAAAATAATAACAGGGGCCAAGGAGATGGCAGATGAACTAAATGAATATTTTGCATCTGTTTTCACTGTGGAAGACACTGGCAGTGTGCCAGATGTTGAAGTATGTGAGGGAAGACACTTGTTACTTTTACAAGGGAGTAGGTACTCAAAAAACTGAAAGACCTAACAGTATATAAGTCATCTGGACCAGATGAACTGCACCCTAGGGTTCTGAAAGAGGTAGCCATAGAGATTGTGAAGGCATTAGTAGTGATCTTTCAAAAATCATTGGAGTCTGGCATGGTGCCAGAGGACTGGAAAATTGCAAATATCACTCCACTCTTTAAGAAAGGAGGAAGGCAGCAGAAAGGAAATTATAGACCAGTTAGCCTGACCTCAGTGGTTGGGAAGATGTTAGAGTGAATTGCTAAGGATGAGGTTATGGAGTATTTCGTGACATAGGACAAAATCAGCATGGTTTCCTTAAGGGAAAATCTTGCCTGACAAACCTGTTGGAATTCTTTTGAGGAGATTACTGCTCTTCCTCTCGCTATCCTCTCACTCATAGCGGAGTTTTTCGAGGATGTAACCAGGAAGTTAGACGGGGGAGATCCAGTGGATGTAGTGTACCTCGATTTTCAGAAGGCATTTGATAAGGTCCCACATAGGAGATTGGTGGGTAAAATCAAAGCTCAGGGCATCGGGGGGAAGACATTGACATGGATAGAAAACTGGTTGGCAGATAGAAAGCAAAGGGTAGCGGTGAATGGGTGTTTCTCGGAATGGCAGGCGGTGACTAGTGGGGTGCCACAGGGCTCGGTATTGGGACCACAGCTGTTTACAATTTACGTCAACGATTTGGATGAAGGCATTGAAAATAACATCAGCAAATTTGCTGATGATACTAAGCTGGGTGGCAGTGTGACATGTGATGAGGATGTTAGGAGAATTCCGGGTGACTTGGATAGGCTGGGTGAGTGGGCAGATACCTGGCAGATGACGTTTAATGTGAATAAGTGTGAGGTTATCCACTTTGGGAGTAAGAACAGGAAGGCAGATTATTATCTGAACGGTGTAGAGTTAGGTAAGGGAGAAATACAAAGAGATCTAGGAGTCCTTGTTCATCAGTCACTGAAGGTGAATGAGCAAGTGCAGCAGGCAGTGAAGAAGGCTAATGGAATGTTGGCCTTTATTACAAAGGGAATTGAGTACAAGAGCAAGGAAATCCTCTTGCATTTGTACAGAGCCCTGGTGAGACCACACCTGGAGTATTGTGTACAGTTTTGGTCTCCAGGGTTAAGGAAGGACATCCTGGCTGTAGAGGAAGTGCAGCGTAGATTCACGAGGTTAATTCCTGGGATGTCTGGACTATCTTACGCAGAGAGGTTAGAGAGACTGGGCTTGTACACACTGGAATTAAGGAGATTGAGAGGGGATCTGATTGAAACATATAAGATTATTAAGGGATTGGACAAGATAGAGGCAGGAAATATGTTCCAGACGCTGGGAGAGTCCAGTACCAGAGGGCATGGTTTGAGAATAAGGTGTAGGTCATTTAGGACAGAGTTAAGGAAAAACTTCTTCTCCCAGAGAGTTGTGGGGGTCTGGAATGCACTGCCTCGGAAGGTAGTGGAGGCCAATTCTCTGGATGCTTTCAAGAAGGAGCTAGATAGGTATCTTATGGATAGGGGAATCAAGGGATATGGGGACAAGGCAGGAACCGGGTATTGATAGTAGATGATCAGCCATGATCTCAAAATGGCGGTGCAGGCTCGAAGGGCTGAACAGTCTACTTCTGCATCTATTGTCTATTACTGTACAAGTAGGATAAAGGGGCTGCAGTGGATGTTGTGTATTTGCATTTTCAGAAGGCCTTTGACAAGGTGCCACTCATGAGGCTGCTTACGAAGTTAAGAGCCCATGGTATTGCAGGAAAGTTACTGGCATGGTTAGAGCATTGGCTAATTGATTAGAGGCAGCAAGTGGAAATAAAAGGATCCTTTTCTGGTTGGCTGCCAGTGACTTGTGGTGTTCCGCAGGGGTTGGTGTTGGGATCACTTCTTTTTATGCTATATATCAATGATTTAGATGATGGAATAGATGGCATTGTTGCCAAGTTTGCAGATCATATGAATTTTGGTGGAGGGGCAGGTAGTGTTGAGGAAACAGGTAGGCTGCAGAAGGTCTTAAGACAGATTAGGAGAATGGGCAAGGAAGTGGCAAATGAAATACAATGTTGGAAAATGCATGATCATGGTGTTTGGTAGTAAAAAATAAAAGAGAATAATTTTCTAAATGGGGAGAAAATCCAAAAATATGATATGCAAAGGGACTTGGGAGTACTTGTGCAGAACACCCTAAAGTTCAACTTGCAGGGAAGTCAGTGGTAAGGAAGGCAAATGGAATGTAGCATTTATTTCGAGAGGTTTAGAATACAAGACCAGGGATGTTATGCTGAGACTTTATAAGGCACCAGTGAGGCCTCACCTTGAGTATTGTGAAGTTCTGGGCTCCTCATCTTAGAAAAGGTGTGCTGGTGTTGGTGAGGGTTCAGAGGAGTTCAAAAGGAAGATTCAAGGAATGAAAGCGTTATCATATGGGAACGTTTGACAGCTCTGGGTCTGTACTTGCTGGAATTTAGGATGGGGGGGGAATCTCATTGAAACCTCTTGAATGTTGAAAGTCCTACACAGAGTAAATGTGGAAAGGATGTTTCTCATGGTGTGGGAGTCTAGGACAAGTGGGCACAGCCTCAGCATAGGGGAACGTCCATTTAAAACAGAGCTATGGATAAATTTCTTTAGCCAGAGGGTGATGAATTTGTGGAATTTATTACCACATGTAGCTGTGGACGACAAGTAGTTGGGTGTATTAAGGCAGAACTTGATCATTCTTGTTTGGACACACCATTAAAGGTTATGTGGAGAATGCCAGTAAGTGGGGCTGAGGAGGTGGGAAAATGATCAGCCATGATTGAATTGTGGAGCAGACTCAATGGGCCAAATGGCCTAATCCTACTCCTATGTCTATGGTCTTAAAAGAGATGGGCCTGGGAGATGCTAAGGTGCCTTGCTGATTTGGTGCTGGAGTGAGTAAATGACAGAGGGGGTGATTATCAAATGGGATGCTATATCCTGTACAACATCGAGTTTTTTGAGTGTTGTACAGAGTATTCCATCATACACCTGACGAGGTTTATATATGGGGAGGTCAGAGATAAATTATTCACTGCAGCACTCCTAATCCCTTTGTTATATTCCCTCCCTATATTGAGTTAAGTTATGAGTTAATGAAGATAATGGTGAAACAGAAGTTTAAATTTTTGTACACATAAAATGCTAGAGGAACTCACCAGGTCCGCCAGCATCTAAAGAAAGTCAACATTGCGGGCCAAATCCCTTCATCAGGCCAAGTTAAATCTTTCCCTCTTTTGTCACTGCTAATTTCAGGCTTGTTTTCTTTAAATCTATTTTTTTACAGATGTATACATTTAAATGGATGTTGAAACCATGAACCTCACTGCATTTTAAAAAAATTGTTTTCACAGGTCAAATTTAATATCAGAGAAATGTATACAATATGCATCCTGAAATGCTTTTTATTCGCAAAAATCCACGAAAACAGAAGTGCCTCAAAGAATGAGCGGCAATTAAACGTGAGAACCCCGAAGTCCCCCACCCCCCACCAGCAAAAAAAACACGCTTCGGTACCATCACCGAGCCAAGCGTGTGCTAAGCAACAGCAAACACAGACCAACGTTACCCCAGAAGCTTCGCATTTCATGCGAAACTCAGCAAATCATAGGTTCTCTCTCTCTCTCTCCCTGTTAAGGGAGGAGCTGTCGCCCATTTTCACAGCGAGCGGGAGACACAACAGCAACCCGCTGGTTTACGGTTTTAAAAGTCTGTCTCGTCGCTTTTTTCGAGCTCCGTGTCCGAAGATCGCAAAAACCTCATTTTTGCATCTATCTCTATATATATATTTATGCACACACTTACTATAACTCAGTTTTTCTGATATTTACCATGTATTGCATTGTATTACTGCTGCAAATTTAACAAATTTCACGACATATGCTGGTGATATTAAACCTAATTCTGATACTCTAGGAACTTCAAGGTAGAAACATAAAAATTCAAGCAATTATTGAAGAGATTTAACGTACAGAAAAAAATAATTTGCTATTGTTAATCCATGAAATTATTAATATGCCTTGCATACATATAATGCTTAAAGGCCAGACAACCGGGGTTGTTTCCTAATAACGAGAGGCCTAGATGGAGCCGGTATCTTTTTTCTCCCAGGTTGAAATGTCTAATATCAGAGGGCATGCATTTAATGTGAAAGTGGGCAAGATACGAAGTAGTGGTGCCCGGCATGTGCAGCCTTAGGTGGTAATGGAAGCAAAAAATAGAGGCTCTTAAATAGGCACATAAATGTGCTGGAAGTGGAAGGATATGGACATTGTGTAGGAAGAAGGGATTATTTTATCACACCTTAAATTACATTAGTGATTTAAGATAAGTAATGTAATTTAATTAGTTCAGTACAGTATTACGGGCTGAAGGCCTGTTCCTGTGCTATATAGTTTGACATTCTAATATAGCAATCGGTAAATTAGTGATGATAGTGCTGGAGCTTGGACTTTGTGCAATGCAGACCAAGTTCACTGACCTGGATATTTGAGGTCAAAAATGTTTTGAGTTACTCTAGACACCGGAAACTGTGCAAACTATCTGGTTGGCCTAGAAATAAACTGAACTGAAACCAAAGTACAGAGAAAAGATGGAAATCCTAACTTGACTTGAGCACAAATATCTGGGAAGAGTGTTGAAGGTTTCAGTTACTCTACATGTAGGAGGCAAAATTTTAAAATAACAGTTGCAAGTAGTTTGTATGTAGATTATGTGGCTTTATTTGTTCTACTGGCACCTGTTAAAATTTGGCATGAAGAGGATGATCCATATAAACTGCTAACTTCAATGCACTATTCTACTGGGTACTTGTGTGACAGAAATCACCAGGGATTTTGTACTAGAGTTTAAATCTTACATGTCAGCTGTAGAATTTAATCATTTTTTATAAATTAAATTAGTAATAATGACTGCAGGAATTCTGGATAGTCATTTAAAAAAATCAGTCTGGCACACTTTTTCTGTGGGTGTGGTGAATAAAAAAAGTCATCTTTACTCAGTCTGGCCTCTAGGGACCCCAGATCTCCAATGTGGTTTACTTTTCAAACAACTCGAAAATGGCCTGGAAAGTCACTCAAGTTCCTGGGTGCCAGCATTTCTGAAGATCTATCCTGGGACCAGCATATTGATGCAATAACAAAGCAGCTATATTTCATTATAAGTTTCAGTAGATTTGTTATGTCAGCATAGACTCCAGCAAGTTTCTGCAGGCGTACTACAGAGAGCAATCTAATTGTTGCATCACTGTATAGGGGGCCACTGAACTGGATCAGATGCTGCTGCACAGGATTGTAAACTCAGCCAGTTCCATCAAGGACACTTGCCTTCCCATTATTAAGGGCATCTTCAATAAGCAATGCTTCAGTAAGGCAGCATCCATCATTAAGGACCCCAAACACCGAGGACATTTGTACCATCAGTGAGGAGATACACGAGCCTGAACATGTACTCTGTTTTAGGAACAACTTCTTCCCCTTCACCATCAGATTACTGTTCTGTCCATGAACAACTCATAATTTCTCTGTTGGTGCATTACTTTTTAAATTTTTTGATACAAGTATATACTTATTGTAATTTTTAATATATTTTGTTTTGTACTGTACTGCTGCAATAGATTCCATACGGCAGAGCTTATAAATCTTTTTCTGATTCAGTTCAAAGCAAGTTGGGAGTTGGGCAATAAATCCACTACTTGCCCGTCGCACGCACACCTGACCGATGAATGAATCCTTAAAATGCTGCATATCAAAATGGAATGTAGCAACTACACAAAATCAAAACATCGAAGAAACTGAAAACTTCAAAGTAAAAACACATACACAGGGAAATCATTTATTTTTATTAAAAATCTACTGCTCTCTAAAAATAATCTAATTTACACCTACTGCACAACAGCTATACACTCAGTTAAAGTGCTAAACCTGGGGAGTGGGGTGGGTGGGGGCAAGACACGTTACCAAACTATACATCCAGCCACAATTCTATAGTAAACAAATAAGTTCTTTATGGGGTGAGTGCAAGTTAATGTTGCCTTTCTTTGCATTTTATTGTGAACAGAGTCTCAGGTGATGCACAGAATGCTTACGACAGATGAAAAGCTTTTCATAAACCCAGCATAGCCACCACCAGTGTTAGCAACCCAAACCTGGAACAAACCGCTGGCAAGATGGTAGTGGTGACCGCAATTTATGTTGGCCCGGAGTTTTGATGATGCCTTAGAATAGGTGGGTTGTCACAACTGTTGTAGATGTGGAGGAAGATATGCACCCATTACAAAATTGATAAAATACAGTTCCTCTCCTTTGTTGATTCAACTTCACAGGATGATCAGGACAGATGCAGCACACTGCTTTCCAAGGGAGCCACTCAGTGCTGAAGATGCAATTTGTGGCACAATTAGTTAATCCCAGCTATTGTTTTCAGCCCAAGTCTATCAGTTCACCAAATGATAGAGCAATACAGCATGTTTCAGAGTTCCAAATTCATTCTAGTGTTTTCATGAAAGCTTGATCAGATTTAAATTGTGAGGAATGATTAGGAACAACTTCTCCAGTGAATCATACAGTGACAGCACAGTAACAGGCCCTTCAGCCCAACTCATCCATGTCAATCAAGATGCCAGTCCCATTTGCCCACATTCCTCAAAGCTTTTCATATTTACCTGTCCAACTGTCTTTCAAGTCCTTTTGATAGTTCCCTTTTGAAATTCTAAGATTTTGAAATATTGTGCCTTTTCATTTATATGTCTGTTAAATATATCAAGCCTTGATTTGTTAGGATCCTGTTTAGAACCCTACCTTTGGGGCAAAGAAAAATTATCAATGAAACAAAAGTTGGGATGGGAGACACTAGAAGAGCGAAAGATTTCTGCATATGGTGCCTATCTTGGATGAGAGTGGTTAGTACAATTTCTTGGGCACATTTATATAGATGGGACAGCTTTATTAAGTTAATCACCTGGTCATGAAAGAAAACAGGATCTTATGAGCCGGGTGCCACGAGAACGTAGCGGTTAGCGCAACACTATTACAGCTTGGAGTGTCAGAGTTCAATTCCAGTGTCTGCTGTAAGGACTTCCTCTTGGAATGTGCGTTTTCTCCGGGTGTTCCAGTTTCCTCCCACAGTTCAAAGATGTACTGGTTAGTAGGTTAATTGCTCAGTGTAAATTGTCCTGTGATTAGGTTAGGTTTAAATCGGGGTTGCTGAGTAGTGTGACTTGAAGGGCTGGAAAGGTCTATTCTGCACTGTATTGCTAAATAAAAAATAAAGATCTTGTGATCACAGTGGTAATAAAGTAGCATTAACTTGGGAAAAGTAGGAGGAAGAAATTGCCCTTGAAAAGCAGTGGAAGAAACATTTTTATGAGTTCAGGTCACTGACGAAATAAAAATGTTGCTATTCAGCCTTTGCCATTAAAGAAGAAATCAGATCTCCAGTAACCTTAAAGAAAATCTGTGAACACTGATTTGACTTCAGCTCAAAACTAAACAGTGCATTCTCAATACACGTAAAATTCTGGAGGAACTCAGTAGGGTGGCAGCATCTATGGAGCAGACTTAACAGTTGATGTTTCAGGCTGAGTCTCTTCATCAGGACTGGAAAGGATGGAGAAGCCAGAATAAGATGGGGGGGGGCAGGAAGGGAGGGGGGATTAAGTAAGAAGCTAGGAGAGGATAGGTGGAAAAGGTACAGAGCTGAAGGTTGGTATCTGATAGGAAGGGAGAGTAGATCATTGCAGAAAGGGAAGGAAGAATAAGAGGGGAGCCAGAATGGGGAATGGAAAAAGAGAGAAGTGGGAGGAGTAATTAAAGGAAATTAGAGAAATCAATGTTCATGCTATCAGGTTGGAGGCTCAGCAGGTCGGGCAGCTTGTGTAGAAATAGAAAAACAGAGCTAATAACTCAAGTTAAAAACCCTTTGTCAGAACTGAAAATGTGTCAGAATTAAGTGTATTTTAAGTTGCGGGGGGAATGGAGTGGTGTTAATAGATCAATGAATATAAAAGAAAAAACAAAACAACATGCTGGAATTGTGACATACTCATTGCTGGAAATTAAAACAAAGGTATGCAGGAAAAAAAAACTTTTTGGAGGATGATTTTACATTAGAACAGGTCAGTTAGTTAACTGAAACTGCCAGATTCAATATCAAATCCAGAGAGCCCCATGTGCCGCCTGGAAGCTGACAAATTGTTCCTTTAACTTACACTGTTAAAGCATCAGAGGGCAAAGACAGAGCAGGTTTGGACTGAGATGGAGAATTGAAGCAACAGGTGGCTGAGTCCTGTTGAAAGGTCATGGCCCAAAATGTCAAATATTTATTCCTCTCCATAAATACTGCCTGACCTGTTGAGTTCCTCCAGTAATTTGATTTCAGATTCACCTTGAATTTAACTGAGGTGTTCTGCAAAGTTATCCAATCTCTGTTCAGTCTTTCCAAAGTAGGTGAGCTACTCTGAGCACTTATGTTAAAGTCTGTCCCGAGCCTTATATGCTCATCAGGCTGCTGCTTATGTTGGTTTCCATGACATGAAGCGACTGAGAGTACGAGACTTCCCTCCCCTCCCCCCCCAGATAGGACACGAGGTTAACCCCCAGCATTTTGTCAGTACCCATTTTCAACTGGGTGGACTGGAGTGCCTTCTCAAGGACACAACAGGCTGCCTCAGCTGGGGCTCGAACTCACGACCTTCAGATCACTAGTCCAATGCTTTAACCACTTGGCCACGCGCCACAACGTGACCACTGATAGCAATACATTAAATTGGAGATGCATGAGAACTGTGGCTTCCCTTCGAAAGACAGTTTGGATTCTTGGTGGGCAGGATAGGATGAGGTAAAGAACAGGTGTTTTATCTCATGCAGCAATGGAAAAGTGCTACAAGGTCCCTTTGCAGTGCTAAGCTGGAAGGGCAGAGGAAGTTGAGTGGTGGAAGCTACACAATATTATTCATGGAAATACAGAAGCTGGTAGTGGGGAACCTCCATCCTTACTCTGACTGGGAGGAGGAAACACAAGTAGATGAAACTGAAAAGATTCTTTTGGGAATGCCATGAACTACAGAATTTGGATTTCAGATAAGCTGAAAGGAACACTGATTCTAGACAAACACATGAAGGGAGAATTAAGAATGTCAAAACCATTAAGAGCCCTCTAGCTTCAGATTAAGTGCCCTGATAAAGCTAACTATATTTGCGACTCTCTCTCCTAAATATATTATGAACAAATCCTCAACTCATCCAAGGTTAACTATCCCCTCAGAAATATGGAGGAATTATAATTGCAGGAGACACCAGTATCTAGCCCAGATCACAAACAAGTGATAGCCTCAGATCTTGATGAGATACTTCTTGGTTGTTTCACTACAGTACATTAACCATACTTTTGAAATTAAGACCATTAGTCTACCTAGAAAGAAATAAACTTGCACATACATGATGCCTCCACAACCTCAATGCCATAAAATAAAATAAATATTCCTGAAATGGTAGCCACTGTTGCAATATAAGAATTGCAACAATATTTTGCATACAACTATATAATAGACGAGGAGGCCAAGTATTGGCCAGAATTTTTGGCCAAGATGAGAAAGCAGATGGAGCTCTGGACTGATGTCTCATGCTAAAGGTGGAACCATTACCAAACCAGCAGTCAGCAATGACATTCCAGATTAGTGCAGATCCCGGAGTAGGGCTTAATCTTTCAGAATCAGAAATAGGAGTCCTGTCACTGAGCTATGCAGTGACATTTACAATGAGAAAAGTTTAGGCTACAGAGCAGGGGTATGGTTTAATTATATAGCTAGCACCTTTGTGAAAATACTGACAAATATTTGAAAGCACCTCCTTGAACTGTGGCTCAGTTAACTGGTCAACAGGAAAGAAGATTGCAAGACCTTAAACAGATTTTACTTTTTAAAACCTTGTCTGAATTCATTCCAGAGAAGCTGCAATTGAAGATTAAACTTGGTTTGGAAAAGATCAACAAGGTAGTAAACCTAATAAACCCAAAGTTGCTACTAACCAGTGGAGATGAAGATCCCAATCCCGGCAGATGCAGAATCCATTCATCCAGATGTTATTTTAAAGCCGGGATTCAGAAATGGTGGTGGCCATTAGATCAAGTATTACCATAGATTACTGGAACCCTAGTATCTGGTGCAGGTAACCAACCTGTTATATCAATATAATTATGACATTAAGTCATCAATCTCTGCTGCACTAACATCATGCACCTAACATCAGTTCACAAACCAATCTTCCCAACACCTATCAAGTGCAATGCACGAGTTAATCAATAGAGTAATGCTGTGATTAATAAATTGGCCCAAATAGCTGAATGATGATTCCTCTCCAAAAAAATTAAGAGAGGATGCCATGAGGTAGCATTGCAATGACCTGACATGAATAGTGGCTATGGATCTTGCACTAGCCCCTTCCCTAAACCAAGCTTATTTCAAGTAAATGCAACATACTTCTACACAATATTACATGATTTGATATTTATGATAAATCCTATTTTCAACAATAGGATTCTGTCTGTTTGAGATGTGTACCTTGAAAACTAACAGATATGCTACTGTCTTTCCAGTTCAGCTATAAACAAAAGAGAATCCAAACATTTACCCTTTTTTCTTCCAAAATGGGGTATTGGTCAATGTCTTTACTCTCAATTTCTGCATCAAGAATACATATGTAAAGATGTCGCAACAAGGCTATAAAAACTGAGAGTTTTCAATATTCCTATTCTTGGATTTTTATGAACAATGTTGAGAATAAGTCCACCAGCTTGTAATCTTCCTTCCCTTTGAAATTTACAACAGTTGTTATACTTCCAAACAAGTTTCTCCAAGCGGCCATTTGAAATCTCCTTGTGTTTGGTTGCTGATCTTTCTGGCTCCAGTTATATTGATTTTTCTTTGTAAACCATTTTGTCTTTGATGCCGAGGCAACACTTAGGCACTTGTGCAGTCTTCCTCAATGACTCGGTTCATGCTAGTGCCATGGGTGATGTGTGTTGCTGGGTTTGTCAGATCTCTGACACTGCTGTGCCGGGACTGGTCGTTGAGGCGGTGCAGGCTGCTCTGCCGTGACTGGTCGTTTAGCCTTGGAAGGCTGCCATGAACCAACCGCTCATCCAGAGCTCTGAAGCTGCAGGGTGTGTATCTGGTAAAACATCAAGCAACACATATCATCAAGTTGTTTCTTCTGACTGCCATGTAGTCAGCCAGTCAGTTCACAGGGTAGGAACCAGAACTGGTTGAAGTTAGAGCACAAGTCAGCAGCACCCCACTGAATCTTAAGAACCCATCTGATGGATTTTACTGAGAGTCAGACTATTTTCTGAGCACTGCTAGTGGAAACACAAAACCAAAATAACTGACCAGCGATATAAAGACAGAAATAAAGCCAGTGGACTCACCAACTGCAGATCTACAGTTGCATGAAAAAAAATTGTGAACCCTTTGTAATTACCTGGTTTTCTGCATTAATTACTCATAAAATGTAGGCTGATCTTCATCTGAGTCACAATAATAGACAAACACAATCTGCCTAAACCAACAGCATGCAAACAATTGTATTTTATCTCGTCAATACTGAATACACCATTTAAACAATCACAGTCTAGGTTCAAAAAAGTATGTACACCTCAGGGCCTTCTACAAAAGATGACCTTCATCTGGTCAGAGAAAGTGAGGAGGTGACAGAGAGGAGCTATAGACAAGTGAAGTATGTGAAGAGCAAGATGATAAGACATGAGAGAATAGGACCAATCAAGTGTGACAGTGGAGAAGTGTGCATGGAACCGGAGGAGATAGCAGAGGTACTTAATGAATACTTTGCTTCAGTATTCACTACAGAAAAGGATCTTGGCGATTGCAGGGATAACTTACAGTGGATTGAAAAGATCGAGCAGATAGACATTAAGAAAGAGGTAGTGCTGGAGCATTTGGAAAGCATCAGATTGAATAAGTCTCTGGGACCGGATGAGGTGTACCCCAGGCTACTGTGGGAGGCGAGGGAGGAGATTGCTGAGCCTCTGGCAATGATTTTTGTATCATCAGTGGTGACAGGAGAGGTTCTGGAGGATTGGAGGGTTGCAGATGTTGTTCCCTTATTTAGGAAAGGGAGTAGAGATAGCCCAGGAAATTATAGACCAGTGAGTCTTACCTCAGTGGTTGGTAAGTTGATGGAGAAGATCCTGAGAGTCAGGATTTATGAACTTTTGGAGAGGCATAATATGATTAGGAATAGTCAGCATGGCTTTGTCAAAGGCAGGTCATGCCTTATGAGCCTGATTGAATTTTTTTGAGGATGTGACTAAACACATGGATGAAGGTAGAGCAGTAGATGTAGTGTATATGGATTTCAGGTACCCCATGCAAGGCTTACTGAGAAAGTAAGGAGGCATGGGATCCACGGGACTTTGCTTTGTGAATCCAGAATTGGCTTGCTCAAAGAAGGCAGAGTGGTTGTAGACGGGTCATATTCTGCATGGAGGGTGGTGACCAGCAGTGTGCCCCAGGGATCTGTTCTGGGACTCTTTCTGTTCATGACTTTCATAAACGACCTGGATGAGGAAGTGGAGGGATGAGTTAGTAAGTTTGCTGATGACACAAAGGTTGGGGGTGTTGTGGATAGTGTGGAGGGCTGTCAGAGGTTACAGTGGGACATCAATAGGAAGCAAAACTGGGCTGAGAAGTGGCAGATGGTGTTCAACCCAGATAAGTGTGAGGTGGGTCATTTTGTAGGTCAAATATGATGGCAGAATATAGTATTAATGGTCAGACTCTTAGCATTGTGGAGGATCAGAGGGATCTTGGGGTCCGAGTCCATAGGACACGCAAAGCTGCTGCACAGGTTGTCTCTGTAGTTAAGAACGCATTTGGTGCACTGGTCTTCATCAACCATGGGATTGAGTTTAAGAGCCGAGAGGTAATGTTACAGCTATATAGGGCCCTGGTCAGACCCACTTGGGAGTACTATGCTCAGTTCTAGTCACCTCACTACAGGAAGGATGTGGAATCTACAGAAAGGGTGCAGAGGGGATTTACAAGGATGTTGCCTGGATTGGGGAGCATGCCTTATGAAAACAGGTTGCGTGAACTCTGCCTTCTCTCCTTGGAATGGCGGAGGATGAGGTGACCTGACAGAGGTGTATAAGATGATGAGAGGCATTGATCATGTGGATAGTCAGAGGCTTTTTCCCAGGGCTGAAATAGCTAACACGAGAAGGCACAGTTTTAAGGTGCTTGGAAGTAGGTACAGAGGATATGTTAGGGGTAAGTTTTTTTTAATGCAGAGAATGGTGAGTGCGTAGAAAGGGCTGCCGGCGACGGTGCTGGAAGCAGATACGATAGGGTCTTTTAAGAGACTCCTGGATAGGTACATGGAGCTTAGAAAAATAGAGAGTGTAACTATAGCTAATTTCTAAACTAAGTACATGTTCAGCACTGTAGGTCGAAAGGCCTGTATTGTGCTGTAGGTTTCCTATGTTTCTAAAAGCTATTTGGAGTCAGGTGTTCCAATTAATGAGTTGAGATTGGAGGTGTGGGTTGTAGAGATGCTCTGCCTTATACAAAAAGAAACACAAAGTGAGATTACTGACAGAGCCTGTTCTTCTCAAGAAAGATCTGTTCATGTGCACCATGCCTCAACCAAAACAACTTCCAGGAGATCCTTAGGAGAAAAACTGTAGAGATGCATGAAGCTGGAAAAGACTACAAAAGTATTTCTAAAGACCTGAGTGTTCATCGGTTCACTGTTAGAGAAATTGCCTACAAATAGAGGAAATTCAGCACTGTTTCTACTCTCCCTAGAGTGGGTGTCCTGCAAAGATCACACTGAGAGCACAATGTGCAATGCTGAGGGAAGTGAAAAAGAACACAAGGGTAACAGCAAAAGTCCTGCAGAAAACTCTAGAACTTGCTAAAGTCTCTGTTCATGTGTCAACTTTAAGAAAAACACTGAACAAGAATGGTGTTCATGGAAGTTCACCATGGAGGAAACCACTGCTCACCAAAAACAGCATTGCTGCATATCTCAAGTTTGTGATAGACCACCTGGATGTTCCATAATGCTTCTGGGACAATGTTCTGTGGACAGATGAGACAAACGTTGAACGTTCTGGCAGAAATGCACACTGTTATCTTTGGAGGAAACAAGGCACTACACACCAACACCAAAACCTTATCCAAACTGTGTGAAGCATAGTGAAAGGAGCATCATGGTTGAGGCTGCTTTGCTGCCACAGGGCCTGTACAGCTTGCAATCATTGTGGGAACAATGAATTCAAAATTGTATCAAGACATTTTACAGGAGAATGTAGGGTAGCTGTCAGTTTTATGAAGCTTAATAGAAGTTGGATGATGCAACAAGACAATGATCCAAAACACAAATCACCAGAAAGGTTTAAGGAGAAGATTCATGTTTTGCAATGGCCAAGTCAGAGTATAGACCTTAACCCAATTGCATACTTCTTCCAGCCTCAAATGTGAACAATGTGTTCAATGATGACGTGAAAAGTACAATTGTTTGTGTTATTAGTCTAGACAGATTGTTTGTCTACTATCGTGACCTAGATGAAGATCAGACCACATTTTATGAGTAATTAATGTAGAAAACCAGGTAATTGCAAAGGGTTCATGAACTTTTTCTTGCAACTATAAACTAAACTTCTGAATTCCAGCTGATAATCTCCTTAGGCTTTCACAATTTATTTCTTTTCACAATCTTCAATGTACATATTAGAAACCACAATTACTGACAAAGTAATCCTATGTAGGTCTGGCCTATTTCCTCTGTCAGGGTTATGGGTCTGAGGCTCTGCATCCATTTATCATGATGCAAATATGGAGATTTTAAAAATGATTTTAAAAAACTTACTATAGTCTTTCAATCTTTCTCCATAGCTTCCTCTGTGCAAAACAGCTTTCTTATACTGCTAGACTAAAAAGATTGCAGATGCTGAAATCTAGAACAAAAATCGAAAACCTCACCAAGGCAGTTTGCTCCCATAACACTCATCCCACCTTGTTGTCTTCTTCATATAATACAAATGTTCTACCATTGCTGAACTTTGCCTTAAATGCAATGAGTAACCATACTTGTTTAGTTATCATCGTCCAGAAAAGAATATTGTGTCTTTCCATCCTTTATCTAACCCTAAAACATATTGTACTATTACACCCTCCCTTGTGTTTATCTAGCCTCTGCACTATCACCTCAACTCTTCTTGGGGTAGGGAGTTCCTCAGTTCCACTTCTTATTTGCATTTATTTGTAACGATCTTATTTATAGCTCCTTGTCTCTGATGTGAGAATATCTTCTGTGTTTCCCTTACCAGCCTTGAAACTTAATAATCTCACCCTTTGTTTACACACCTTATAAGAACAGAGTCACAATTGGTTCAATCTTTCACAATGGATATAAATTCAATTTTGATATCTTGCAATTTGCATTGAGATTAGTTAGAACATTTTTAAACAATGCTGTACTTTAACTTCTACCCCAATGATTACAGTCCCTTTAATAGGAAGTACTATGGAAAAGGCTTAAAGCCAAGCACTGAGAAACCTTTTGTTGAAATTCATAGCTTCCTTCAAGCTATAAATGATACATTTCCTTAAAAATATACATACCGGTATATATTTACAGTATGTTCTTTGGATTGGGTGTGGAATTGTTATGTTTTTTGTAGCTTTCCAGTACTTGTTTTCATTTTCATATAATCATCTATATGCATGTAATTGTTCAGTGAATTTTCCAATAGTGATATAGTTTCTTCTGTATTTTTAGACACTACTTAGTTTTCAGTAGCAGGTGACATACCACTTCACTACAGCTATTTTATAGGTTAATAATTAACACTGGAATTCGTTGTTATCTCAAATCTTGTACAAGAGGACCACAGCTGCTTTTAGTCTGGTCTTTGTTTTCTCAACACATCTTCTTGAACTTGTAACATTTAATGAAATGGCCTTAAGCAACAAGTTTTATGCCAAAAGCACACGAGTGAATCTGCAGATGCTGGAAATAAATAAAAACACAAAATGCTGGCAGAACTCAGCAGGCCAGACAGCATCTATGGGAGGAGGTAGTGACGACGTTTCGGGCCGAAACCCTTCATCAGGAGTGAAGTAACATGGGATGATCGAGGGGGGATAAGAAGTGGGGGGCGGGATGAAGTAGAGAGCTGGGAAGTGATAGGCTGGAGGGAAATGGGCTAGGGGGAAGGTGGAGAATTATGGGAAATAAAAGAGAAAGAAAGGTAGGGCTGGGGGGAGATTATAGTGAGGGGGGAAAGAGAGAGAAAGAGAACCAGACTAAAATAATAGATAGGAATGGGGATAAGGGGGGGCAGGGGTATCAACGGTCTGTGAGTTGGATGTTCATGCCGGCAGGTAGGAGGCTACCTAAGCGGGAGATAAGGTATTGCTCCATCGACCTGCGTGTGGCCTCATCTTGACGGTAGAGGAGGCCATGGACAGACATGTCAGAGTGGGAGTGGTCTGTGGAATTGAAGTGTGTGGCCACAGGGAGATCCCGCCACTGCCGGAGGACTGAGCGCCGGTGTTCGGCGAAACGGTCTCCCAGTCTGCGGTGGGTCTCCCCAATGTATAAATGGCCACATCGGGAGCACCGGATACAGTATATCACCCCAATTGACTTGCAGGTGAAGTGGTGCCTCACCTGAAAGGACTGTCTGGGGCCTGGGATGGTAGTGAGGGAAGAAGTGTGGGGGCAGGTGTAGCACTTCTTCCGTTTGCAGGGATGAGTGCCCGGAGGGAGGTCAGTGGGGAGGGATAAATGGACAAGGGAGTCGCGTAGGGAGCGATCCCTGCGGAAAGCCAAGAGTAGGGGGGAGGGGAAGATGTGGCTGGTGGTGGGATCACGTAGGAGGTGGCGGAAGTTACGGAGGATTATACGTTGGATCTGTAGGCTGGTAGGGTGATAGGTGAGGACCAGGGGGACTCTATCCCTGGTGGGCTGGTGGGGGGATGGGGAGAGGGCAGAGGTGCGTGAAATACGGGAGACGCGATGGACGGCAGAGTTGATAGTGGACGAAGGGAAGCCCCTTTCTTTAAAAAAGGAAGACATCTCCTTTGTCCTAGAATGAAAGGCCTCATCCTGAGAGCAGATGCAGCGGAGACAGAGGAATTGAGAGAAAGGGATAGCATTTTTGCAGGAGACAGGGTGGGAGGAGGAATAGTCTAGGTAGCTGTGGGAGTTAGTAGGTTTGTAGTAGACGTCGGTGGATAGGCTGTCTCCAGAGATAGAAACAGAGAGATCTAGAAAGGGGAGGGAGGTGTTGGAAATAGACTAGGTGAATTTGAGGGTGGGGTGAAAGTTGGAGGCGAAGTTAATGAAGTCGACGAGTAAGTTTTATGCCCCATTTTTAACTTCTGAAGAACCTTTGGATCACAAAAGCATTGGGATCCCAGTTCTCTGTGTAAGAAATTAAGCCATTTACAACACAGCCTGCCCTTCTGACCCCCTCCCTAGCAAACCTTATTATCTTAACATAAAATATCAAACAATACTACTGAATCGTTCCAATAATGTGAAACTCAACATCAGCTAAATGAAAAGAAATCCAGCTTAGAAATTCCAAATGGTATTCTGATTCTCTGGTTTGCTGTGGTGTTTCTATCAATGAACTCACCTGCCGTCCCGCGACCTGTGAAGGCTGCCGTGGTAACTGCTGAGCTTACTATGGACACTGCCAGCCTTGCTCCTCTGATCATCCATAGCCAATTGCTGGGAAGAGGCATGTGTGGACGTTCCTTGGGTGGAGGTGCCTCGAGATTTACGGATGATGGGGGTGTTTGGATCTCTGAGCAGAGACTGTGCAAACTCTGGTTCCTGCAGAACTTGGCGGCTCTCATTAACAGAACTGAAATTGAAAAAGATGGGTATCTAGAATTAATTTGGAACCCAATTAAAGAGGAGAAAAGTCTAGGAGCAACTATTTTTGGATACATCAGCAAATCTTGATATTTATAATTTATTATTTTTTATTTACAGGTACAGCACGGCAACAGGCCCTTTGGGCCAAACAAGCTTGTGCCACTCAATTACACCCATGTACCCATGTGACCAATTAAACTAATAATCTGCATGTCCTTGGAATGAGGGAATGTGTGAGGAAACCCATGCATTCCCACACAGAAGGTACAAACTCCTTACAGGCAATGGCAAAAACAATAAGAAGCATGGTAGGACAGCAGCAAAAATGTTTTTACAGCACCAGTGACCTAGGTTCAATTCTGCTGCTGTCTGTAAAGTCTGATTTATACTTCTGCGTTGTATCTATGCTGTAGGTACCGGGTACCCTACGCTGTAGGGTGACGTGCACCTCCCCAAAAAAGTAACTCACGCATCGCGGCGACGCTGACCGCAACAACTGTGAATGGCCCGCTTGGTAGCATCGCATTTCCTCCTATGCATTTCCGGTTGCTTCTTCTCCGCCATGTCTGTACACCGATGCGAAATACAGAACCAAATCGTCAAATCTACCTGCCAACGACGTGCGAAAATGTTTGAAATACATTTCCTCGTCCATGTGTCTCACGAAGAAACTCAACACAGTGGCATAGAAACCCCACCACCAACTAGCGTTTTGGTGCACACCAACACATGCTCGCTACGGCATAGAGCCTACGCAGAAGTGAAAATCAGGCCTACAGCGTAACCCATATGCACAAGTATAAAACAGCCTTAAGGGTTTACATGTTCTCCTCATGTCCACAAGGGTTTCTTCCCAAATTCCAAAGACGTGCTGGTCTTAATTGGTTACATGGGTGCGGTTGGGTAATGTGGGCTTGTTGGGCCAGAAAGGCCTGTGACCGTGCTGCATCTCAAAATAAAAAGTAAATAAACTACATAATAAATAAATAATAAGAATGCATAAAACAAAACTTGTGTTCACTCTTGCAACCCCACCATACGCCCAACCAATTTTGACTTTTGTAAACTTTTGAAGTCTAGATAGCTTTTATTGTTTTAACAGTGATGAGTTTTACCACTAGACATACTCATTTTGGAAACGGTAATGCAGATTCCAGAGTATTTTGGAGGGGACACTTCCTTACACAAAGGATCTGGAAAAGTGAGTTTCCTCCTAATCCTCATGTTTCCTCCCACATTCTAAAGACTTACAGGTTGGTAGGCTATTTGGTCACATGGGTATAATCAGGCGTGGGCTCATTGTTACTGTGCTATATCTCTAAATTTAAAAAAATCCCCACTGTCTCACCTCCTCCTCCCATCCTCAATTTTAAACTGAAGAAAGGACTAATGCCAAATTAGGTGAAACTGTTTCACTGGAACTCTTATAAATTGTGTTACAACATAGACACAGCACAGTATATGAACAGGCTCTCTGGCCCTCAATGTTGTGCTGAACTAATTAAATTAGTAATCAAATGCCAACTAATCCGCTATAATGATCAGGGCACGACTGCGCAAGTGCGAAGACGTCAGCTAGTGAGAACAGTGAGAAAAGTTTAAATGTAATAAGAGTTTAAAAGGAGATGGTTATTTCTTCAGCAGTTTGATCAGGGCCACGACTGTGCAAGCACGTGAACATCAGCCAGTGAGAACAGCAAGAAGAGTTTAAAAGGAGATAATTATTGCTTCAGTGGTTTGATTGGGGCACGACTGCGCAAGCGCATGGATGTCAGCCAGTGAGAACAGCTGGAAGAGTTTAAAAGGAGACAGCTTTATAGAGTGGGCACAGAGTAGGAAGGCATTGGCTCAACGGGACTTTGGCAATAATGGATTGAGGCTAGGTAGGTTATCTGTGTAGAATACAGACAGGAAGAATGTGTGTGAGGCCTGTGTTCTGTACTTGGGTGTCAGGTTTGGGAAGTCCGGGAGACTCCCAGCCTCCCGGACAGCCACATCTACGCCAGGTGCGTCGAGCTGCAGCTCCTGAGGGACCGTGCTAGCGAACTGGAGATGCAGCTCGATGACCTTCATCTGGGTCAGGAAAGTGAGGAAGTGATAGATAGGAGCTGGGCAGGTAGTCACACCGGGGCCTGGGGAGACAGATAAGTGGGCAACAGTCAGGAGAGGGAAGGGCAGGAGTCAGAAACCAGAGAACACCCCTGTGGCTGTATCCCTTGACAATAAGTATGGTTTGGGGGGGTGGGGGGGGGGAAGATGGTCGACCTAGGGGAAGTAACAGTGGCCGCGTCTCTGGCACAGAGTCTGGCCCTTTGGCTCAGAAGGGTAGGAAAAGGAAGAGGATGGCAGCAGTAATAGGGGACTGTATAGTTAGGGGGTCAGAGAGGCAATTCTGCAGACACAGGAAAAAAGCACAGACGGTAGTTTGCCTCCCAGGTGCCGGGTCTGGGATGTTTCTGATTGCGTCCATATCTTGAAGTGGGAAGGAGAACAGCCAGAGGTCATGGTACATATTGGTACTAATGACATAGGCAGGAAAAGGGAGTAGGTCCTGAAAGCAGGACCACAAAGGTAGTCATCTAGGGATTACTGCTTGCCCCACGTGACAGTGAGTATAGGAATAGAATGAGGTAGAGGATAAATGCGTGGCTAAGGGATTGGAGCAGGGGGCAAGGATTCAGATTTCTGGTGCTGGGACCTCTTTTGGGGCAGGAGTGACCTGTTTGAAAAGGACGGGTTGCACTTGAATCCTGGGGGACCAATATCCTGGTGGGAAGGTTTGCTAAGGCTATTGGGGAGAGTTTAAACTTGGATTGCTGGGGGAAGGGGACCAAACTGAAGAGATGGAGGAAGAGGTGGTTGGCTCACAAATAGAGAAAGCTTGGAGACAGTGTGAGAGGGAGGACAGGCAGTTGATAGAGAAGGGAAGTGCTCAGATTGATGGTTTGAGATGTGTCTATTCTAATGCAAGGAGTATTATGAACAAAACAGATGAGCTTAGAGCATGGATCAGTACTTGGAGCTATGATGTTGTGGCCATTACAGAGACTCGGATGGCTCAGGGGCAGGAATGGTTACTTCGAGTGCCAGGCTTCAGATGTTTCAGAAAGGGCAGAGAGGGAGGCATAAGAGATGGGGGCGTGGCACTGTTGATCAGATATAGTTTCACGGCTGCAGAAAAGGAGGAAGACATGGAAGGATTGTCTATGGAGTCTCTGTGGGTGGAAGTTAGGAACAGGCAGGGGTCAATAACTCTACTGGGTGTTTTATTTACACACCCCCACCCCCCCAATAGTAACAAGGACATCAAGGAGCAGATAGGGAGATAGATTTTGGAAAGGTGTAATAATAACAGGGTTGTCATGGTGGGAGATTTAAATTTCCCAACTATTGATTGGCATCTTCCTAGAGCAAGGGATTTAGATGTGGTGGAGTTTGTTAGGTGTGTTCATGAAGGTTTCTCGACACCATATGTAGATAAGCCTACACGAAGAGAGGCTGTACTTGATCTGGTATTGGGAAATGAACCTGGTCAGGTGTCAGATCTCTCAGTGTGAGGGCATTTTGGAGATAGTGATCACAATTCTATCTCCTTTACCATAGCATTGGAGAGGGATAAGAACAGAAAGTTAGAAAAACGCTTAATTGGAGTAAGAGGAAATATGAGGCTATCAGGCAGGAACCTGGAAGCATAAATTGGGAACAGATGTTTTCAGGGTAATGTACGGAAGAAATGCGGGAAATGTTCAGGGGATATTTGCATGGAGTTCTGCATAGGTACATTTCAAAGAGACAGGGAAAGGTGTACAAAGGCTGTTGCAAATCTAGTCAAGAAGAAAGAAAAAGCTCACAAAAGGTAAAAAAAAAAAACTAGAGATCTAGAAGATTATAAGGCTAGCAGGAAGGAGCTTAAGAATGAAATTAGGCGAGCAAGAAGGGGCCATGAGAAGGCCTTGGTGGACAAGATTAAGGAAAACTCCAAGGCATTCTAGAAGTACGTGAAGAGAAAGAGGATAAGACGTGAGAGAATAGAACCAATCAAGTGTGACAGTGGAAAAGTGTGTATGGAACCAGAGGAGATAGCAGAGATACTTAATGAGTACTTTGCTTCAGTATTCATTACGGAAAAGGATCTTGGCAATAGTAGGGATGCCTTACAGCAGACTGAAAAGCTTGAGTATGTAGATATTAAGAAAGAGGATGTGCTGGAGCTTTTGGAAAGCACCAAGTTGGATAAGTCACCAGGACCAGATGAGATGTACCCCAGGCTACTGTGGGAAGTGAGGGAGGAGATTGCTGAGCCTCTGCCGTTGATCTTTGCATCATCACTGGGGACGGGAGATGTTCCAGAGGATTGGAGGTTGCGGATGTTGTTGCATTATTCCAGAAAGGGAGTAGAGATAGCCCAGGAAATTATAGACCAGTGAGTCTTGCTTCAGTGGTTGGTAAATTGATGGAGAAATCCTGAGAGGCAGGATTTATGAAGATTTGGAGAGGCATAATATGATTAGGAATAGTCAGCATGGCTTTGTGACAGGCAGGTCATGCCTTATGAGCCTGATTGAAATTTTTGAGGATGTGACTAAACACATTGATGAAGGTAGAGCAGTAGTAGTGTATATGGATTTCAGCAAGGCATCTGACAAGGTACCCTATGCAAGGTTTACTGAAAAAGTAAGGAGGCATGGGATCCATTGCTTTGTGGATCCAAAACTGGCTTGCCCACCGAAGGCAAAGAGCGGTTGTAGATGGGTCATATTCTGCATGGAGGTTGGTCACCAGTGTGTGCCCCAGGGATCTGTTCTGGGACCCCTACTCTTTTGTGAATTTTATAAATGACCTGGATGAGGAAGTGGAGGGATGGGTTAGTAAATTTGCAAATGACACAAAGGTTGGAGGTATTATGGATAGTGTTGCGGGCTGTCAGAGGTTACATCAGGACATTGATAGGATGCAAAACTGGGCTGAGAAGTGGTAGATGGTGTTCAACCCAGATAAGTGCGAGGTGGGTCATTTTGGTAGGTCAAATATGATGGCAGAATATAGTATTAATGATAAGACTCTTGGTAGAGTGGATGATCAGAGGGATCTTGGTGTCCGAGTCCATAGGACACTCAAAGCTGCTCAGCAAGTTGACTCTGTGGTTAAGAAAGCACATAGTGCATTGGCCTTCATCAATCGTGGGATTCAGTTTAGGAGTTGCGAGGTAATGTTGCAGCTTTATAGGACTCCGGTCAGACCCCATTTGAGGAGTACTGTGCTCAGTTCTGGTCGCCTCACTATAGGAAGGATGTGGAAACCATAGAAAGGGAGCAAAGGAGATTTACAAGGATGTTGCCTGCATTGGAGAGCATGCCTGATGAGAATAGGTTGAGTGAACTCGGCCTTTTCTCCTTGGAGCGATGGAGGATGAGAGGTGACGTGATCAAGATGTATAAGATGATGAGAGGCATTGATCGTGTGGATACTCAGAGGCTTTTTCCGAGGGCTGAAATGGCTAGCACGAGAGGGCATAGTTTTAAGGTGCTTGGAAGTAGGTAGAGGAGATGTCAGGGATACGTTTTTTTTATGGTGAGTTTGTGGAATAGGCTGCCAGCGACGTTGGTGGAGGCGGATGTGACAGGGTCTTTTAAGAGACTCCTGGAGAGGAACATGGAGCTCAGAAAAATAGAGGGCTGTGTGTAACCCTAGGTAATTTCTAAGGTAAGGACATGCCCCACACAGCTTTGTTGGCCGAAGGCCCTGTATTGTGCTGTAGGTTTTCTATGTTTCTAAGTTAATCCCTTCTGCCTACACAAGGCCCATTTTCTTCTATTACTTGCACATTCATCTGCTTATCCAAGAGCCTCTTCAATGCCTCAGTCGTATTTGCCTCCACCACCACAAAACTGTTGAAAGCTAAAATATTTCACAGTGCATGTTTGTTCACCAGTATCTTAATGGCTATAGAACAGAAAATACTGGAAGTTTCCAAGCGCATCTGACCTGATTCCTGGATTGATTTAACAGGCCCTGTAGTTGTTTCAGCCTAGCTTCAGTAGCCCTATGGATTAATTTTGTGTGAGCTCACTGCACGGACTAGAAGGGCCGAGATGGCCTGTTTCCGTGCTGTATTTGTAATTGTTATATGGTAAGTGAATGTCAAATCTAAAAACCCTTTCAGCAACTCAAATGATTGAGTGAGGCTCCATTTCTATTATTAGCTGCTCCAGCAAATAGTGGAAGATTCAGAAATTGATTTACAGAGCATTAATCACACTTAATTGAACGTCTTACATTCCTAATCAAGGATAACCAAAGTGATGCTGTGATAACAACCAAACCTTGCTGTGATGCTGACTTACAGCTCCAGCAACCCAAATTTAATCCTGGCTCATCATGTTGTGTGGATTTCCTCCAGTTTCTTCAACATCCCAAACAAATGTGGGTTGGTAGTTTAACTGACCGCTCTAATTTGTCTGAAGTATATGATGATGATAGAACTGATCAGAAAGTGGGAATAATTACAGGGGAAATTAGAAACTAGATTTGCCTCTGAAATGATGGACTATGGGCCAAATGGTCTTATTCATTGTCATAAAGAATATGGCAAGGTGCATTTTAAAAATAACTAGGTATTGGTGGTATCTACAAGTGTACAAAATGATAAGAGGCATAGATTGGATGGATACCCAGTGACTTTATCCCATGGCTGAAAAGACTAATACAAGGGGCAATTTTTCAGGTGATTGGAGGAAAGTATGGGGAAATGTCAGAGGCAAGTTATTTTCACAGAGAGTGGTGGATGTGTGGAATGCACTGCTAGGGTTGGTGGTAGAGGTGGATACATTAGAACATTTTAAGAGACTCTTGGATAGGCTCATGGATGATGGAAAAATAGAGGGCTATAAGGGAGGGGAAAATGAGTGTAGGTAAAAGATTGGCACAATATCATGGGTCAAAGGGCCTGTGTTGTGCTGTACTGCTCTAAGTTCCATCTTAATTAATTCTTTTATCCATGTCAAGAGTTTGTGGTTTTGAATCCCACTTGAACAGAAATGCAAGCATCTATAGAAATCTTCTGTAAAACCGAGGAAGCTCTGCACTGACAATAGTGATATTTCCAGAGTCTTTAAGGGGCTGCTGTAGGTAGATGCAGCACTCACAAGCAAAAATGGTGCTCAAACTGTAACTGGAACAAGGGTGAGACTTGGTCAGCTATGAATGTGGAGCTGCTTTCTGCCAAATAAAGAATGAAATACCAATTTACCTAGCACATACCAGTTTTTTTTACACACACACACACACACACACACACACACACACACACACACACACACACACACACACACACACACACACACACACACACACACACACACACACACACACACACACACACACACACACACACACACACACACACACACACACACACACACACACACACACACACACACACACACACACACACACAGAGCTTGTTTCTGATGTTGCCATTTTTTGTTTGATAAAAAGGTTGACAAATGACAGGTTCAAACTCACTCTTTCTTCTTGCGCCCATGGAAGAAGCTGGCCCATTCAAAACAGGTTTTCTTGCTGCCAACCCAGAACACGGATGGGATGCCAACCACCAGAGCCATCAGGTACTTCATCAGGAAGAGTATAAGATCAGGACGGCTCACTTGTGTCACCTTGAGAGAGTTAACAGCTTAGCAAGATGTTTTCCTTTTCTCAGCCACAACACACAATACAAAACCAGGGAAGTGATGCTAGAACAGCATAGAGCACCGAATAAAGCTTTGGTCACATTACTAGGGAGGATGCAGAAGAAACAACTTGCCAGAATTTAAGTATTTTAGATATGAAGAAACACTACTTAGGCTGTAGCTCTTCATACTGGGGTTGAATGGAGGCCTGAAATGATAAGCATAAAATTATAAGGGGCCTGGGTAGATAAACAGCAAAGATTGATTCACGTTATCAAAGTATTTAAAACCACAGGCATAGATACAAAATAAATGGTAGGATCTGGTGAGTTGAGAACTTTTCATACAATCAGTCCAAGACTCTTGCTACTCTTATCCAGGGGGCAAGGCAAGAGAGTGGGACTGATTGTATAGTGGTAGAGATAAATTATTCCTCATATATATATGTAAGTACTTAAATGTTTGCTTGGAGATCTATAGTTGCACAACTTTGGACCTAGAAATGGAAAGTGGGGATAGATCAGGTAGCTTTATTTTAGCAAGGACCTGAGCTAAATGGACTTTTATTCTGTCATAATTTTTCTGACTTCCTGACATATGGAACAGCGAAACAGAAGTACTGAAAGCAGTTGTGCTGTTGCATGATGGAATTGCACAAACAATGAAAAGTGCTATTAGCTGCAGAGGGTTACAGCTTGAGGCTTTTCCTCATTGCTCTGATAGTGGAATTACTAATACAAAATTTGCTATAGTATGTTATCAAATCAGTGCCACCCCATGAACACTCAGGAGTTTAAGGAGCCAGTGGGCACCCTGCAGTTTACAAGAGAGAAAGTGGTGTCAGATACATCAGTACTACTGTGGAGTACAGGTGTGCAATGCTTAACGTCCATTTGGACAACGTCCCATCGCATATACATCCATAGTCCCGATCAGAGAACGTGACATAGCGGACGTAACCAATCTCGTGTATCGCTCGTCTCTTGAGTGTAGTAGTGTTATCTCTGTTTAATTTTCTTTCGAAAATATTACCGTAAAGTGCATCATGACTTCCAAATGCAGCAAAACCACTCCTAGTGATAGCAGCAGCAAGAGGCAAAGGAAAAGTATTGATTTGGAAGTGAAACAAAAGGTTATTAAACAATATGAAGGTGGAAAACTAGTGAATGCTATTGCTCGGGATTTAGGCATGTCGCACTCAACAATCACGACAATCCTGGAAAACGAAGAAAAAATTCTCGAAGCTGTTAAAGGATCGGCTTCAGTGAAGACTACAAGGCTCATGAAAATGTGAGAGGGACTTATATCGGATATGGAGAAATTGCTATTGACATGGATTGAGGACCAAACACAAAAGAGAATCCCTCTCAGCATGTTGACAATCGCTGCTAAGGCACGGAGTTTGTTTGAAATGCTTAAAGAAAAAGCAGGACCAGACTATGATATCGAGTTTAGTGCTCGCTTTGGGTATACAGTTTTAGTGTAAGTTCTTGGCTATTTAGTCAATACAGGTACACTACAGTACTTCATATAGGTTTGCTAAGTATATAATATGGTGTTCGCACAATGTCCAAATTACATAACATCCGACTTCACAGAATGTATTGTGTACGTTAAGTGACACATACCTGTATAGGGAATTACAGAGTATGAGAAGAAGAGCTGGCCAATGTTGAATGGAAGGGGACATAGCAGGGATAATGGTAGGACAACAATGGCTGAAGATGCTGGGGGCAATTCAGAAAATGCAGGATAAATACATCCCAAAGATGAAGAAGAATTCTAAAGGGAGGACGAGTCCACTAGGGGATCAGTTATTCTGGATTGGGTGTTATGCAATGAACTGGAATTGATTAATGAGAGCTGAGAGTAAAAGATCCCTTAGGGGCAAGTGATCATATGATTGAATTCACCCTGAAATTTGAGAAGGAGAAGCTAAAGCCAAATTTATCAGTATTACAGAGGAGTAAAGGGAATTGCATAGGCACAAGAGGAGTTGGCCAGAATTGATTGGAAAAGAACACAGGCAGGGATGAGGGCAGAGCAGCAAAGTCTGGGATTTCTGAAAGCAATTCAGAAGGCATAGAATATATATATCCCAAAGAGGAAGTATTGAAAAAGGAAAGATGACACAACCATGGTTAACAAGAGAAGTCAAAGCCAACATAAAAACCAAAGAGGACATATAATAGAACAAAAATAATGGGAAGTTAAGAGAATTAGGGGAAAGTTTTTAGAAGTGTAAAAGAGAAACAAGAGTGGATATCGGACCACTGGAAAATGATGCTAGAGAGTGAGTAATGTTGGACAAGGAATTGGCAGACAAACTGAGTAAGTATTTTGCATCAGTCTTCACTGTGGAAGTCACTAGCAGTATAGTGGAAGTTCCAGGTTTCAAGATCATGAAATGTGTGGTTACCATTAGTAGGGAGAAGGTTCTTGGGAAACTGAAAGGTCTGAAGGCAGAGAAGTCACCTGAATCAGAAGGTGTACACCACAGGGATTTGAAAGAGATGGCTGAAGAGATTGAGGAAGCATTAGTAATGATCTTTCAAGAATCACTAGATTCTGGAATGGTTCCAGAAGACTGGAAAACTGCAAATGTCACTCTACTCGCCAAGAAGGGAGAGGCAGAAGAAAGGAAATTATAGGCCAGTTAGTCTGTCCTCAGAGGTTGGGAAGATGTGGTTTTAAGGTACTTAGAGGCACGTGATAAAATAGGCTGTAGTCAGCATGGTTTCCTCAAGGGAGAATGTTGCCTGACAAATCTGTTAGAATCCTTTGAAGAAATATCAAGCAGGATAGACAAAGGAGAATCAGTTGAAATTGTGTACTCAGAAGGTTTTTGACAAGGTACCACATGAGGCTGCTTAACAAGCTATGAGCCTATGGTATTAACAGGAAAGATTCTAGCATAGATAAAGCAGTAGCTGATTGGCAGGAGGCAAAAAAAAAAATGGGAATACAGGGAGCCTTTTCTGGTTGGCTACTGGTGACTAGCAGTGTTCCACAGGGGTTTGTGTTGGGACCAATTTCTTTTACATTATATGTCAGTTGATTTGGATGATGGAATTGATGGCTTTGTTGCGAAGTTTGCAGACGATACTAAGACAGGTGGAGGGGCAGGCAGTTTTGAGGAAGTAGATTGGCTACAGAAGGACTTAGGCAAATTTGCAGAATGGGCAAAGAAATGGCAGATGGAATACAGTGCTGGGAAGTGCGTGGCTATGCACTTTGGTGGAAATGAACAGTTTAACTATTTTCTAAATGGAGAGAAAATACAAAAAGCTGGGGTGCAAAGGGACCTAGGAGTCCTTGTGCAGGATTCCCTAAAGGTTAATTTGCAGGTTGAATCTGGGTTGAAGAAGGCAAATGGGATGTTAACATTCATTTACAGAAGACTAGAAAATAAAAGCACTGGTGAGCAGTTTGGGCCCCTTATCTTAGAAAGGATGCGCTGAAACTGGAGAGTTCAAAGGAGGCTTACAAAAATGATACCAGGATTAAACAGCTTGTCACTTGAAAAGCGCTTGATAGCTCTGTACCTGGCTTCACTGGAATTTAGAAGAATGAGTGGTGACCTAATTGAAACTTATCGAATGGTGAAAGGCATTGATAGTGGATGACGAAAGAATGTTTCCTATGATGGGAACATCTAAGATCAGAGGATACAGCCTCAAAATAGAGGGGCATTCTTTTAGAATGGAGATGGGGAGGAATTTCTTTAGTCAGAGAGTGGTGAATCTGTGGAATTAGTTGCCACAGGCAGTCTCAGGTATATTTAAGGTAGAGGTTGATGGATTCTTGATTGGTCAGGGCATGAAGGGATACGGGCAGAAGGCAAGATATTAGGACTGAGAGGAAAATTGGATCAGACATGATGAAATGACAGAGCAGACTTGACAGGCCAAATGGCCTAATTCTGCTTCTGCATCTTATGGTCTATTGGTCAAAATAGCAAAAAAAATAGTGGATGACACAAGAGTGGTAAATGGACTGCTGGAAAATGATGTTGGAGTAAAGGAGAGCAAAGAAATGGCAGACATATCTAATAAGTATTTTGCATCAGTCTTCACTTGGAAGACACTAGCAGTATGCCAGAAATTTGAGCATATCAGGGAGCAGAAGTGAGTGTAATTGCTATTACTAAGAAAGTGGTACTTGGGAAGTTAAAATGTCTGAAGGTAGATAAATCACTTGGTCCAAATGGACTACACCCCAGGGCTCTGAAAGAGGTAGCTGAAGAAATTCTGGAGACATTAGTAATGATCTTTTAATAATCACTAGATTCTGAAATAGTTCTAGAGGACTGGAAAACTGCAAATGTCACTCCACTCTTTAAGATGAGAGGGAGGCAGAAGAAGGGAAACTATAGGCCAGTTAGCCTGACTTCAGTGGTTGGGAAGATTTGGGAATTCATTAAGGATGAGGTTTCAGGGTACTTAAGAGACACATGATAAAGTAGGCCAAAGTCATCAGGGTTGCCTTAAGGGAGGATCTTGCCTGACAGATCTACTGGAATTCTTTGAGGAAATAACAGGCAGGACAGATAAAGGAGAGTCAATAGGTGTTGTTTACATGGATTTTCAGAAGGCTGTTCACAAGGTGCCGCATATATAAGGCACAGCCAAGAAGGGCCAAAAGGCCTGTTTCTGTGCTGTAATGTTCTATGTTGCTGATTAAGAGCCCATGGTATTACAGGAAAGATACTAGCATGGATAGAAGATTGGCTAACTGGCAGGAGCCGAAGAGGGGGAATAAAGGGGGCCTGTTCTGGTTGGCTGCCAGTGGTGAACGGTGTTCCACAGGGATCGGTGTTAGGATTGCTTATTTTCACGTTACATATATCAACAATTTGGATAACTGAATTGATGGATTTGTCTCCAAGTTTGCAGATGATACGAAGATAGGTGAAGGGTCAGGTAGTGTTGAGGAAACAGTGTCTGCACAAGGACTTGGACAGATTGGGAGAATTGGCAAAGTGGCAGATGGAATATAGTGCTGTGAAGTGTATGGTCATGCACTTTAGTAGAAGGAATAAAGTTGTAGACTATTTTCTAAACAGGGAGAAAATTAAAAAATCAGAGGTGCATTTGGGAGTCCATATGCAGGATTCCCTAAAGGTTAACTTGCAGGTTGAGTCGGTGGTAAGGAAGGCAAATGCAATGTTAGCATTCATTTTGAGAAGACTGCAATATAAGAGCAAGTATGTGATGCTGAGGCTTTATAAGGCATTGGTTAGATGGTACTTGGAGTGTAGTGAACTGCTTTGGGTCCCTTATCTAAGAAAAGATGTACTGGCATTGGAAAGGGTCCAGAGGTTTACTACAATAATTCAGGGAGTGAATGAGTTACCATATGAGGGTGTTTGAATGCTCTGGGCCTGTACTTGCTGGAATTTAGAAGAATGAGGAGAGGATCTCACTGAAACCTATCAAATATTGAAAGGACGAGATAGAATGGATGTAGAGATGATGCTTCCTATAGTGGGTGAGTCTAGAACCAGATGGCATAGCCTCAGAATAGAGGGATATCCATTTAGAACAGAGACGAGGAGGAATTTCTTTTGCAAGAGAGTAGCAGATCTGTGGTTTTCATTGTCACAGATGGATGTGGAGGCCAAGTGACTGAGTATTTTTAAAGCAGAGGCTGATAGGTTCTTGATTAGTCAGGGCATTAAAGGTTACAGGAAGCAGGCAGGACAATGGGGTTGTTGAGAGGGATAATAAATCAGCCATGACACAATGGCGATGCTCCAAGTTACATTTTTGGATCCTGGGAGGAAACCAGAGCATCTGGGAAAAACCCATGGATTCCAATGGGAGGACATGCAGAGACTCTTTGCAGAACAGTGCCGGAAATGAACTGTGAAACGCTCTGAGTTGTATCAGTGTTCACTCTAACTGCTATACTATCATGGCGCCAATTTCTGCCATTTCCGACTATCCAGGTATTAAAATAGTTGTTATTAGTCATGTCTGCCTTGGCAAGCTGTTCACTCTACCTACAACTCCTATCAAGTCACCAATTTTCTATTCTGCTTTCTTTTGGGATTTGTGGACATGCATTCCAAAAGGCTGTTCCTCTGCACTTCTTGGGATCTTGCACTGCATCACATTTTCCCTTGCCCTTTTTGTCCTCCCCAATCTATGTCACCTTCCAAACAGTACAAAACGCTTGCTCAGAGAAACAGCATCCAACTACGATCAGAAGTGGTTCAAAAGTAGAGAAAGCCAAACGCACCAATAGTGATCATGCATTACCTCTCAGTTTTTAATTCTGTATTTGATTTGCAAATATTTTTGTTCACATATCTAGTCCAATGATACCCATGTATAGCCAAGAACTTTGCTCCTCACTATCATGCATGTTACTAGCATTGGTACCATCAGAACGATATTTAAGAGATATAAATGACATAAACAAGAAATCTCACAAGGAGCATATCACTCAAATATGAACTCTGTGGAATATCAGTGCATACAACATGTTCAGTCACAAATATTCCTGCTGATTGTTCATCTTTGCTTTCTCCCATTCAGTCAATTTTTAATACAATGTGCCACCTTCCCTTTGATCCTTCAGACCAAACTGGCTTGGGGGACTTTGCAGAAGTGCATACCTGGTAAGGGCAGGGAATGTGGTATTCACGACACCTCTCTTGAATCCACGTTGTCTCCCAAACAGCACGGAATGCTTGCTCATAAAAATAGCATCCAATCACAATAAGGAGTGGTACGAGGTAGAGAACGCTGAACACACCAATACGGATCATGAACTTCACCAACTTGTCCTGGTTCTCTTTCTCCAATGGGATTTCAATCCGCACGCGGTTCAGTGATATTATACCAGCGAGTAACAAGGAAACTCCCACCACCACGTACAGGCACAACGGAGCCAGGACAAAATATCGTAGTGCATCAACGTTGTATAGTCCGACAAAGCACACACCACTGATGTTATCCCCTTCGATTTTGTTCATGGCAAGGAGGATGATGGTGAGTGTTCCTGGGATCCCCCAGGCACTTGCATGGAACAGCAGGGCTTTCTTCTCTATTGCCTCACTGCCCCATTTGGGAACAGCAGCTAAAAACCATGTTATGGTAAGGATGACCCACCACACAGAGCCGGCCATTGTGAAGAAGTACAGTACCATAAACAGTATAGTGCATGCCTTATTGTGGGAACCTTGTGTTACTGTGGATGCTTTGTAAACAGAAGGATCATTTCTGTTGCAGGCAACTGTGTCCTCAAGAAGAAAGCCAATAAAAAACACCAAGGAAACCATCATGTAACAGACTGCATAAAAGATTATTGGGCGCTCTGGATAGCGGAACCGTTTCACATCAATGAGGAACGTGAGGAAAGTAAACAGTGTGGCAGACAGGCAGACAATGGATATCACCCCAATGAAATACCTGGCAAAGGATAGTTCTTCACGTCTAAAATACATATTAGGGCAAGGGGGTGAGCAATCTGTGACCCCAAGGAAGGAGTAACCAAGCTCTGGATTGATTTTCAATTCCCTTGGGCACCAGAAGCCATAGTCTCTCTGAACAGCCATTGGGGCTTCCTCTGTGGGGTCACCATCCAAAACAGAGTCAACTTGCCGTGGATACCCTTCATCACAATCTGGAAACCTGTGGAGCATTAAAAACAAAATGCAAGACTTAATGTCCAATTTATGTGTGACATGCAATTCCCACTAAATACATTGATTTCTGATTTTTAAAAAATCCATTTGTAGGTATATTGACTAAAATTAACAAAATTGTGTGTGTTTAGGAAGCTTGAGAACCCAAGGGTTACAAGAGAATTGGAGGCGATTTCCACCTCCATAGCTGTCAGTCTATTATGAGCATGACTTCCCAAACTGATCATGGCTTTACTAACAGATGGGTCCATTGACTACAGGTCACACTAGGCTCAACTTCATACCCAACTGTCCTTAGTAAATGCAAGGCATCTTCCCCTCACTGTTGGGCTATGTTTTCTTCTCTCATTGTATCAGCATGTTTGGGAGTAAAGACCAATTCCCTAATCTGCCAATTTTTGGAACACAGGTAATAATCTTTGCATCAAACTTGGAAGATGAGCAAGACAGGCAGAAGGCAAGTGCAACCAGATTTGGCCTCATGCGTCACAAAATAATTTGGCAATGGAACTTTGTTTACTTCTTGTCTTTTGTAGCTTAATGGTTGAGATAGGTTGTTATAAATAGTCCAGAATAACATGATCACAAAACCACCAGAAAAATGGTAATTTTGTTTCCATCCAGTTTACCAGCAAGATGTATGGTGTTTTATTTCCCTCATCATTGTAATTCAGTTCAAAAAATCCTATTCAATCCCCTATTCCAAGGAAATTTGTGGAATAAGAGTTTCTGCCCTTTTCATTATTCTCATCAATTGCCTGGTCTTAACCTAGTGCAGATCAGCACATGTATGAAAGTTAAGTTTGCAAACTGAAAATTAACTACTGAGAAAAACAGTTTCTATCATTGAAAACAAAATTCAGCAATTCTCCTGGGTACAGAACTAATGGAAAGATGAAACTGTCAATTCTTTGAGGGACACTATTACACTCAACGTGGAAGCAGTGGTGCATGTGGCGTTTATCTCTTGGAATAGTTCTCTCCTGCCTATATCAGACTTTAAAGCCACATATTCCCCAAAGACAAAACTGACACAGTGAACCTTTATGTATTAAAACACACCAAGACCCAAATGACCATAAAATAAAATCCACAGGTAGGATGCTAGTAAGCCTGTAATGATAGTTTTAAAAGTATGCATTTTCCTGTTATGCAAATATCAAGAAAACAAGGTCAGTGCATCTGACAGCACCTGAAATAAAAGGTACAAATCTCAAATGAATTAGATTATTGCTAAACAAACTAATATGTTCAAAACCTGAAGTGAACAGAAACCACTGTAAAAGCCCATGTGGCAGGCAAAAAAGAAAAACAAACTGGCAAAAGTTTTGGGGCAGGGTCTTTTATTTAGTCATACATTTCATCTTTCCATCAGAAATTTTCAGATCTGTTGGAAAAACTCCAACATTTTCTATCACATTTCTGTTGATTTCTTTTTATTTTGGTTCAGGAGGATTAAAGTTTGCTTACTTTACACACTCCATCTCTTCAGGCCATGTGACACCAAACATTTCCATTAGTTTATGACACTCCACATACGCCCGTTGACACAGCTTACGGCATGGCAAAGTAACACGCCCATATTCAGTGCAAATCGGAGCATACATTGCACAGAGGAATGGCTGAAGGTCTTGGGAACATTCCAAGTTTACAAGAGGGTGGAATGGCTGAAAGAGAAAAAGAATGACAGCATATATAATTTTATTTTTGCAGAATTCAATGCACACCATACAAGGTTTAAAGACAACCAGATCATCATTTTTACCATATGACTTGTGTGCTATGTGTGCATTTATTTATTTTAGAGATAAAACACAAAACAGTCCTCTCCAGCCCAATGAGCCATACAACCCAGCAATCCACCTATTTAACCCTAGCCTAATCAGAAGACAATCTATAATGACAAATTAACCTACTAACCGGTACATCTTTGGACTGTGGGAGGAAACTGGAGCATCCTGTACTGTGCATCGTGGTCCAGAGGAATGTTGTTTCATTTGGCAGTATACATATGTACAATAAACTGAACTTAAACTTGATCTAACAGATTCATAATATGATATAAATCAATTCAAGATCTTTGACTGGAAAACTACTCCAGGTCATTCAACAATAACTCTTTTTCACTTAATAATCAGTTATACATTACTTCAAATGTATAACAGATTTAAACTATTTTACATTGAATTCCACAACCCCTCCCCCATATCCAATTCATCTACAACTAGGGACAATTAACCTTTCAACCCACACGTTTACATGATTAAAGGAGGAAGTCATGGAGTGATTGTCTACTGGGTCTCTGTGGGTGGAAGTTAGGAACAGGAAGGGGTCAATAACTCTACTGGGTGTTTTTTTTTAAAAATGGACCACCCAGTAGTAACGGGGACATCAAGGAGCAGATAGGGAGACAGATTCTGAAAAGATGCTATAATCACAAGGGTATCGTGGTGGGAGATTTTAAACTTCCCTAATATTGATTGGTATCTCCCTAGTGCAAGAGGTTTAGATGGGGTGGAATTTGTTAAGTGTGTTCTGGAAGGTATCCTGACACAATATGTAGATAAGCCTAACAAGAAGAGGAGCGGTGCTTGATCAGGTATTGGGAAATGAGCTTGGTCAGGTGTCAAGTCTCTCAGTAGGAGAGCATTGGTCACCAGTGTGTGCCCCAGGGATCTGTTCTGGGACCCCTACTCTTCCGTGAATTTTATAAATGACCTGGATGAGGAACTGGAGGGATGGGTTAGTAAATTTGCTGATGACACAAAGCTTGGAGGTATTATGGATAGTGTGGAGGGCTGTCAGAGGTTACATCAGGACATTGATAGGATGCAAAACTGGGCTGAGAAGTGGCAGATGGTGTTCAACCCAGATAAGTGTGAGGTGGGTATATGGATTTCAGATAAGTGTGAGGTAGTGTATATGGATTTCAGATACCCCATGCAAGGCTTACTAAGCAAGTAAGGAGGCATGGGATCCAGATCCAGATAAGTGTGAGGTAGTGTATATGGATTTCAGGTACCCCATGCAAAGCTTACTGAGAAAGTAAGGAGGCATGGGATCCGAAGGGACCTTGCATTGTGGATCCAGAATTGGCTTGCTTACAGAAGGCAAAGAGTGGTTGTAGACAAGTGTGGAGGGCTGTCAGAGGTTACAACAGGACATCGATAGGATACAAAACTGGGCTGAGAAGTGGCAGATGGTGTTCAACCCAGATAGGTGTGAGGTGGGTCACTTTGGTAGGTCAAATATAATGACAGAATATAGTATTAATGGTAAGACTCAGCAGCTGACTGTGTGGTTAAGAAGGCATATGGTGCATTGGCCTTCATCAACTGTGGGATTGAGTTCAAGAGCCGAGAGGTAATGTTACATCTGTATCGGACCCTGGTCAGACCCCACTTGGAGTACTGCACTCAGTTCTGGTCGCCTCACTCCTGGAAGGATGTGGAATCTATAGAAAGGGTGCAGAGGAGATTTACAAGGATGTTGCCTGGATTGGGGAGCATGCCTTATGAGAATAGTTTGAGTGAGCTTGGCCTTTTCTCCTTGGAAAGGATGAGAGGTGACCTGATAGAGGTGTAAAAGATGATGAGAGGCACTGATTGTGTGGATAGTCGAAGGCTTTTCCCCAGGGCTGACGTGGCTAACATGAGAGGGCACAGTTTAAGGTGCTTGGAAGTAGAAACAGAGGGGATGCCAGAGGTAAGATTTATTTATTTATTTATTTTTAAAACCCTAGAGAGTGATGAGTGCATGGAATGGGCTGCTGACGACTGTGGTGGAGGCAGATACAATAGGGTCTTTTAAGAGACTCTTGGATAGGTATATGGAGCTTAGAAAATAGAAAAATAGAGGGCTATGGGTAACCCTAAGTAATGTCTAAAGTAAGTACATGTTCAGCACAGCATTGTGTGCCGAAGTGCTGTATTGTGCTGAAGGTTTTCTATGTTTCTATTAAAGATTGTTTAATGTCATTTTCAGTACATGACTGTAAACACAGCACAAAAACTCAACAAGAGCACCATAATTATAAAACACAATACATATAATGAACTGATATAGCTTATATTGATAGATTGGTTGTATGTTCTTAAAGTGATGCTACACACAGGGGTGTCTGTACACAAGGTGACTGTGGCAGGAAATGATAAAGTAGTGGTGGTGGGTATGAGGTGGTGTGGGTTAGTGAGTGAGGTGCTGATCAACCTTATTGCTTGGGGAAAGTAACTGTTTTTAAGTTTTGTGGTCCTGGCGTGGATGCTACATACAGTTGCAAGAAAGTTTGTGAACCCTTTGCAATTACTGGTTTTTCTGCATTAATTACTCATAAAATGTGGTCTGACCTTCATCTAAGTCACAATAATAGACAACCACAATCTGCCAAAGCTAATAACACACCAACAATTGTACTTCTCATCAATACTGAGTACACCATTTAAACAATCGCAGTCTAGGTTCAGAGAAGTATGTAAATCTCTGGAGTAATGCCTTCGACAAAAGCCATTTTGAGTCAGGTGTTCCAATCAATGAGATGAGATTGGAGGACTGGGTTGCAGAGGTGCCCTGCCCAATACAAAACACACACTAAGTCAGACTACTGACAGAGCTTGCTCTTCTCAAGATCTGTTTATGTGCATCATGCCGCGATCAAAACAACTTTCAGAGGACCTTAGATGAAGAATTGTAGAGATGCATGAAGCTGGAAAAGGCTACAAAAGAATTTCTAAAGACCCGAGTTAGTCAGTCCACCAGAAAAATAGTCTACAAATGGAGGAAATTCAGTACTGTTGCTAGTATCACTCAGAGTAGGCATATTGCAAAGATCACACCAGAAGCATGACGGCAATGCTGAAGGAGGTGAAAAAGAACCCAAGGGTATCAGCAGAAGACTTTCATAAATCTCTAGAACTTGCTAAAGTCTCTGTTCATCTGTCCACTATAGGAAATACACTGAACAAGAATGGTATTCATGGAAAGACACCATGGAGGAAACCACTGCTCTCGAAATGAAAATTGTTGCATGTCTTAAGTTTGCAAAGGACTACCTGGATACCTCTACAATACCTCTGTGACAATGTTCTGTGGACAGATGAGACAAAAGTTGAACTCTTTGGCAGAAATGCACACTGCTATGTTGGGAGGAAAAAGCACTGCACACCAGAACTTCATCCCAATTGTGAAGCATGGTGGAAGGAGCATTATGGTTTGCAATTGCTTTGTTGCCTCACCGCCTGGACAGCTTACAATCATTGAGAGAACAATGAATTCAAAATTGCAACAAGACATTTTGCAGCAAATTGTCAGGGTAGCAGTCCGTCATGTGAAGCTTCATAGAAGTTGGTTCATCAACAAGACAATGATCTGAAACACAACAGTAAATCAACAACAGAATGGATTAAAAAGAAAATGTGTTTTTCCAACACAAAGACCAAGCCAGAATCCAGACTTTAACCTAATTGAGATGCTGTGGCATGAACTGAAGAGGGCTGTTCATACGATTCTGTATGGAGGAATGGTCTAAATTCCTCCTCACCGTTGTGCAAGTCTGATCAGCAGCTACAGGAAATGTTTGGTGAAGGTTATTGCTGCTAAAGGAAGTTCCACCGGTTATTAAATACTAGGGTTCACATACTTTTCCCAGCTTGGACTGTGAATGATCAAACAATGTGTTTAATAAAGACATGAAAAGAACAATTGTTGGTGTGTTATTAGTTTAGGCAGATTGTGGTCGTCTATTGTTGTGACTTGAAGTTAAGACCACATTTTATGAGTAATTAATGCAGAAAACCAGGTAATTGCAAAGGGTTCACAAACTTTTCCTTTTAACTGGAGCTTCCTCCCTGATGGGAGTGGGACAAACAGTCCATAGCAGGGTAGGTGGGATATTTCATGATGTTGCTAGCTTTTTTCTTGCACCTCTCTGTATATACGTCCTTGATGATGGGTAGGCTGGTGCTGATGATGTGTTGGGCAGTATTGTAGAACCTTCCTGTCTACTGCAGTGCAGTTTCTGTAACACGCATTGATGCTGTGATGCTGCATGTTAGGATGCTCTTTAGAACAGAATAGAACTTTATAGTTATTGCTCACAACAACGAGATTGCTATGCTACTCCAGTCTGTGCAAAGCAATGTATCTGGTACAGCTTAATATACATTACAAAAATTCCCAAATTTACATGCACAAGTGTCTTTGATGGTCCATAATACTCAAAGACCATTGATGTATACTTGTGCATACGGGCTACGCCGTAGCCTACTCCATAACCCTGATTTTCACTTTTGCGTTGCTCTACGCCATAGCAAGCATGCGTTGGTGTGCACCAAAACACTAGTTGGCGGTGGGGTTTCTATGCCAATGTGTTGAGTTTCTTTGTGAGAGACATGGACGAGGAAATGCATATCAAACATTTCTGCACGCCGGCAGGTAGATTTGATTTGGTTCTCTATTTCACATCTGTGTACAGACATGGCGGAGAAGAAGCAAATGGAAATGTGTAGGAGGAAATGCGATGCTACCAAGCAGGCCGATCACAGTTGTTGCAGACTGCGTCGCCGCGACACGCGTGTTACTTTTCTGGAGAGGTGCATGTCACCCTACTGCATAGGGTACAGCACAGGTACGGTGTAGGGTACACGACACCTATGGCGTAGATGCGACGCACAAGTACAAACCCCATTTCCAGAAAAGTTGGGATATTTTCTAAAATGCAATAAAAACAAAAATCTGTGACATGTTAATTCACGTGAACCTTTATTTAACTGACTAAAGTACAAAGAAAAGATTTTCAATAGTTTTACTAACCAACTTAATTGTATTTTGTAAATATACACAAATTTAGAATTTGATGGCTGCAACACACTCAACAAAAGTTGGGACAGAGGCATGTTTACCATTGTGTTACATCACCTTTCCTTTTAATAACACTTTTTAATCATTTTGGAACTGAGGATACTAACTGTAGTAGATTTGCAACTGGAAATTTTGTCCATTCTTGCTTGATATAAGACTTCAGCTGCTCAACAGTCCGTGGTCTCCATTGTCTGATTCTCCTCTTCATGATGCGACATACATTTTCAAAAGGAGATAGATCTGGACTGGCAGCCGGCCAGTCAAGCACACGCACTCTGTGTTCTCAAAGCCACGCTGTTATAGCCCGTGCAGAATATGGTCTGGCATTGTCCTGCTGAAATAAGCATGGATGTCCCGGGAAGAGACGTCGCCTTGATGACAACATATGTCTCTCTAAAATCCTAATATACGCCTCAGAGTCAATGGTACCTTCACATACATGCAACTCACCCATGCCGTAGGCACTGATGCACCCCCCATACCATCACAGATGCTGGCTTTTGCACCTTTCACTGATAACAATCAGGATGGTCATTTTCGTCTTTGGTACGGAGAACTCAACGACCGTTTTTTCCAAAAACTAGCTGAAATGTGGACTCATCTGACCACAGCACACGGTTCCACAGTCTTTCAGTCCATCTGAGATGAGCTCGGGCCCAGAGAACTTGCCGGCGTTTCTGCATAGAGTTGATGTATGGCTTCCTCCTTGCGTAATACAGTTTCAAGTTGCATTTCTGGATGCAGCGATGGACTGTGTTAAGTGACAATGGTTTTCCGAAGTACTCCCGAGCACAGGTGGCTATAATTGTCACAGTAGCATGACAGTTTCTTAGGCAGTGCCGCCTGAGGGCTCGAAGATCACGCGCATTTAACAGTGGTTTCCAACCTTGTCCTTTACACACTGAGATGTCTCTGAATTCTCTGAATCTTTTCACAATATTATGTACTGTAGATGTTGAAAGACCTAAATTCTCTGCAATCTTGTATTGGGAAATATTCCTTTTGAACTGACTAACAATTCTCTCACGAATTTTGGCACAAAGGGGTGAACCACGACCCATCCTTGCTTGCAAAGACTGAGCCTTTGATGGACGCTACTTTTATACCCAGTCATGATACCTCACCTGCTACCAATTAGCCTGCTTAATGTGGAATTTTCCAAACCGGTGTTACTTGAATATTCTGTGCACTTTTCAATCTTATTTTAACTCTGTCCCAACTTTTGTTGAGCGTGTTGCAGCCATCAAATTCTAAATTTGTGTATATTTACAAAATACAATTAAGTTGGTCAGTAAAACTATTGAAAATCTTTTCTTTGTACTTTTGTCAGTTAAATAAGGGCTCACGTGAATTAACATATCACAGATTTTTGTTTTTACTGCATTTTGGAAAATATCCCAACTTTTCTGGAAATGGGGTTTGTATAAATCAGCCTTAATTCAGCTGCCCAACAGTCCTTGGGAAGAAGATGTTTCTTAGTCTTTCTACCTTGACTATGTTTCCGTATTTCCTACCAAATCGCAGGAGATGGAACAGTGTCCAGGAATGGAATGGGTCTTTAACAACATAACAAGCACTCAGTAGGCATCGAGAGTTGTAGATTACCTCCAGGTCCCATAGTTGAGTCCTAATGATGTGCTGAGCCATCCTTATTACCCACTGGAGTGCTTTGTGATCTGGTTTACTGCAGCTTTAGGACAACATTGTCATTTCGTATGTCAGTATGCTCTCTATCGCACAACGATACAAGCTGGCCAGCAATTCTGAGGGCAGATTATCTTTCCTTAAGCACCTCGGATAGTATAGTCTGACTCCTCTACTATCAAGTTTGTGTTGACAGACCAAGAGAGACAATTTCACATCTGGGTACAATTAGCGAGTAAGTCCACAGCATATATTTACTATGCATCTGTAGACGGGCATGAGTATTGATGTGCACAGTCCAGCTCTCTTCAGCGTCCTTAGAAAGTAAAGGTGTTTTTGGGAGAAAACCAAACAACCCAAGGGAAACTCAAGCAATCAGAGAAAACATGCAGCCTGCACACCGACAGCATCAGAGATCAGGATTCACCTTGGATCACTACAGTGATTAGGAACCAGATTTATCAACATGTACAAACAAGCTGGATAAACTCAGCAGGTTGGGCAACATCCGTTGAAATGAGCAGTCAATGTTTCGGGCTGAGACCCTTCATCAGGACTGAAGAAGGGTCTCGGCCCAAAACGTTGATGCCCCTCCTTCTTCAGTCCCGACGAAGGGTCTTGGCCAGAAACGTTGACTGCTTATTTCAATGGATGCTGCCAGTTCATCCAGCTTGTTTGTATGTGTTGATTTGACCACAGCATCTGCAGTGTACTTTGTGTTTACTATTAGGAACCAGATTTAGTTTACCACTCAACTCCAGTAGCTAATTATTTGCAATTAATCCAATAAAAAAATCTGATAACACAATGAGATAACCCTAAGTATTAAAAGTTAATGATAGTCAAGATTTTTCTCAGAGTGGGGAGAGTGATGCTGTATTTCACAAGCAAAAAGGCATTAGATAGCAAAGGACCTTAGTGCTAAATTTAAATATACAGTCGGCCCTCCTTATCTGTGGGTTCCGTATGCACGGATTTAACCAACCGCAGATCAGGAAAACCCAGAAGTTGAGCATTGTTCTCACATCTCGTCCGTTCGCTACTTGTGTTGTGAGCGAGATGAAGGAGTTTAAAGCTAGTAAGGGATGGCTGGGTAACTATGTAAAGCGCTACAGCCTCAAGAACTTAAAGATCACGGGAGAATCAGGATTGGTTGATGCTGAGCCAGCATCAGCATTCCCAAAAGAGCTAGGATGGTTGCCTCTGAACTTAACATGTACAGACCTTTTTTTCCCTGTCATTATTCCCTGAACAATACAGTATAACAACTACTTACATAGCATTTACATTGTATTAGGTATTACAAGTAATCTAGAGATGATTTAAAGTATATGGGAAGATGTGCGTAGGTTATATGCAAATACTACACCATTTTATATACGGGACTTGAGCATCCATGTTTTTTTGGTGTCCGTGGGGGGTTCCCAAAACCAATCCCCCGCAGATAAGGAGGGCCGACTGTAATGCCTCCTTTTTTCCTTTGCATGAATTTGAGAGCTTAATTGCTAGGAGGCCCAAATGAAGGTCTAATTCTCAAAACATTTCAATAATTACATCTTCACCACTAGAATGTTAACAGAGCAGCACAAAATGTTCTCAAGCACAATACACTCAGAATTAACTAAATTAATCATTTTTGACAACTGCAATTCTAAACAAAAGACAAGTGACACTCTTAACATCAGCCATTTTAGCCCATGACATCCTTCGACCCTACACCAGTAAATAATTGGCAAACCACAAGCAGTGAAGCTACTGATCATAATGCAGCTGTGCTGCAGATGGAAAGCAAATCCTGAAACAAAGGACTAGCTACAGCACCGAACATCTACATGTAACACCCAATTTAAAGTGCAAAGTAAATTTATTATCAAAGTATATATGACACCAATTAAACCCCAGATGAACTACTTTTGAGATTCAGGAATACGCTCGATTGTATAGTAAGCCTGTTCACTCTGAGCCCCATCCCTCCCACTCATTGAGATTAACATTGCAGAAGCAACACCCCCCCCCCCCCCCCCCGCATTAAACAATGCGAAGAGAAATCAGGGGAAATAGAAAGGAACCAATGTATAGAACTTGAACTTTAAGGCCTTGTCCTAAAAGAATCATGTTCTTTATTCCTTTATCATGCAAAATTGTCAATTAGTTTACAAATGTATTGCACTGTGGAAAATAACTATGTCAATTCAGGATACTTTAATTGTGGAAAAAGGAAATGGGGAAAAAACTTTAAAACATTTCAGAAAAACATCTGCCAAATATTGTACTTTGAGCATCACAGTTGCCATGGTGTCATTTTGTTACTCACTTCGAAGTTGTAAACACATTGTAGTATTTCCAATACGACTGGCAGTGCACCATCGATAAGAATAGGACTGATGAGAGGGAGAAAAGTACTGCATTGCATAATTTTATTTTTAAGCAATACATGATTATTCAATTTAGCCTGAGTAAATTGCATTAATCATTTCCTTGTAAAATTGTCAAGGCAGACTGGTTGTTCATTCTCTAGAGTTCAGATCTGCGAATATACAAAATTCTCATGGGGCTTGACAGAAAAGATCAACACATGACAATTCCCTGACTAGGGTGTCCAGAATCAAAGCAAAGGAACCAACAATAATGACAAGAGAGAGAAAATTCTTCACTTAGAACTAGTGTCTCTTGGGCAATGAATTCCAAAGAGGTTATGGTGGCTCAATCAAAGAATACATTCAAAGATTAAGAGCTTTGTATGTTAAGGGAAACAAGGAATATGGAATTCAAACAGCCAAACTGCACTGCATGGTGACAATCATCTATGATTTAATTAAGTGGTAATGAGGTGCAAGGAATTGTATAGCCTATCCTGCTTTTGTTTTTTATGCAAATAATAGTCACAAGTTGAACAATACACATGATCAAAATCTGACACCTATGAAAAACTTAGTTATTATAATGTGGCACAGACTTTTAATGTAAATGAATTACATCAGCAGCCCTGCCTAATTATTTTCTGCCATCTAACCCCACTTTGTCCAAATACTTTTGAGTCATCACATTTTGTCTGTAATGCAATGGAAAAAAACAAATCAATTGAGAAACAACAACCTAGATTGCCCATAATTAATAAGTTTGTACAATGCAACTGCAACAATTAAAATCATGGATTCTGTAATCCTTCCATTGACAAACTTTAAGTCAATGATGCTAACCTTGAAAATAGCTTAGAGACTTTGGTAACAAATTACTAAAAACATAGAGAAGTGAGGACTAATTGCATTTCTATCAATTGGATCTGCACTTAAAAGGCCTGATTTACTACCCAGTGCCTAAGTAACCAATCCAGATTCTAAAGATATTAATGTTATGCATTCACCATGATTTGATAGGCTCAGGAGATAATTTATAAAGAAATGATTAGAGTTTAAACAGCTGCTCAGCAACACAGGAGGGGAATGTAAAACAAACACTGAGGCCCTAATTTATTCTCTCAAGTTATCATATATGGCAAAAGGTAATTGTTCAAGCATACAAATACTTTTTGCATGCGTCAATAGAAAAGGCATATTGGAAGGATGCAGCCTGCTTCATTGTTCAGACACCACAGACAAGATCTATTCCCGACAACTGCGGTTTGGCTGTCATGGAAACTAGTGTCTTCCTGATGAGTCGTTGGAAGAGTGTAACTAAGACCGTAACTCACCAACTGAGATCAAATTTCATTCACTGGCACCAACAAAGAGCAATTCAAGGTTCAAGATTGTTTAATGTAATTCCCAGTACACAAGTATAAAGGAGAACAAAATAATTGTTAATCCAGATCTGACGCAGCACAAAAATCACAATATGATACAGCATAAAAACAAAATAAATATGAATACATAAAATAGTTTATATACATGGACTGATTATATATCTATAGTGACACTAGGCACAGTGGTGTCAGTAGATAAGGTGAATGACAGGTAAATGATAAAATTGTGAGGTTATCTGCATTAATGGTTCCAAAACTAAAACAAACATACGCACAATTTTATGAAGACAAATGTACAAGCCTAAAACCATTCTGATGACCCATTTCAGATGAAGGGTCTCAACCTGAAACATCCTTTCATAGATGCCGTCTTGAACCGATAAATACCTCCAGCACTGGGTTGCACACAAACCCTTTTCTTGCATGCTTTTCTGAATTAACAGTCAATTCAATTTTCATACACACTGATTGCTAACTTAACCCCAATAATAGTTCAGCAAAGAAGCATTTCCAACCCCATCAATATTGTAATGGTGTGCCAACCTGGAAGATACTCAAGTTAAAGTGGGATGAGTTCTCGATCCTGATTCAGTATCTTCTGCTGAGCCACTGCTGACACAATTGCAAAGACGAGTTGTATGATTACTTTCATTACAAGATGACGGCAACTTGGAACAAATTAATTCTTCCACTGATTTTGAGTAGTGAGATCTGGGTCATTGACTTCAAGAAGGGGGTCCGTGTACAAGCCTGTTTACATCAAATGTGCTGAGATCAAGAGAAATGAACACTTCCAAGCTTCTAGGCATGAACATCACCAATACAAATCAAAAAACATGGACGCCACCTCCAAGAAAGCTCACCAGTGCCCTACTTCCTTAGGAAGCTACAAAAATATGGTACATCTTCCAACCCTCAATTTTTAATTGATGTAACATTGGAAAGCATCCTATCCCTTGCATCATGGCTCAGTATGGCAAAACTGCTCTGCCCGTGACCACAGAAAACTACAGCAGAGATCTGCTGAGCTGTGTCAACACCTCAGAAATCAGCCTCCCCTCCATGGACTCCATCTATATTTCTCGCTGCCTCGGTAAAGCAGCCAATGTAATCAAAGATCATAAGACCATTAGACACAGGAGTAGAATTAAGACACTCAGCTCATCAAGTCAACTCTTCCATTCCATCAAGGCTGATTCCGGATTCCACTCAACCCCATACACTTGTCTTTTTGCCATATCCTTTGAAGCCCAGACCAATTTTCTCTGTCTTGGGCTCCACAACTGTCTGTGGCACAGCATTCCACAGATTCACTACTCTCTAGCAAAAAAAAATTTCTTTACTTCTGTTCTGAAGGGTCACTCCTTAATTTTGAGGCCATGTCCCCTAGTTCTGGGCACCCCCACCACAGAGAACATCCTTTCCACATCCACCTTATCTAAACCTTTCAACATTTGGTAGATTTCAATAAGATCCCCTTGCATTCTTCTAAGGTCCAGTGAGTACAGTCCCAAAGTTGCCAGACCCTCCTCGTATGTTAACCCCTTCATTCCTGGAATTATCCTCATGAACCTCCTCTGGACTCTCTCCAATGACAACATATCCTTTCTGAGATAAGGGGTTCAAAACTGTTGACAATACTCCAAGTGCAGCCTGACTGGTGTCTTATAAAGCCTCAGCATTATCTCCTTGTTTTTATATATTCCCCTTGAAATGAATGCCAACATTGCATTCTTTACCAGACTGAACCTGTAAATTAACTTCTGCACCTCTGATGTTTGAATATTCTCTGCATTTAGATAATAGTCTGCACTACTGGTTTTTTTTTTACAAAAATGCCTTATCATACATATCCCAACACTGTATTCTATTTGCCATTTTTCCCCCATTCTTCCAATTTGTCTAAATCCTGCTGCAATCGCATTGCTTCCTCGACACTACCTACCTATCTTCAAACCATCTGCAAACTTTGCCACAAAGCCATCAATTCTATTATCAGAATCATTCAGAACAATATGAAAAGTAGCAGTCCCAATACCGACCACTGAGGAATACCACTAGTCACTAGCAGCCAACCAGAAAAGGTCCCCTTTATTCACACTCGCTGCCTCCTGCCTGTCAGCTATTCCTCTATCCATGCCAGTATCTTTCCTGGAATCCAATGGTATTTTATCTTGTTAAGCAGCCTCATGTGTGGCACCTTATCAAATACCTTCTGAAAATCCAAGTAAATTACATCCACCACCTCTCCTTTGTCCACCCTGCTTGTTATTGCCTCAAAGAACTCTAACAGATTTGTCAGGCAAGATTTCCCTTTACAGAAACCATGCTAGTTTATTTTAACAGGCAAACACGAGGAAATCTGTAGATGCTGGAAATTCAAACAACACACACAAAATGCTGGTGGAACACAGCAGGCCAGGCAGCATCTATAAGGAGAAACACTGTTGACGTTTCGGGCCGAGACCCTTCGTCAGGACTAACTGAAAGGAAAGATACTAAGAGATTTGAAAGTAGTGGGGGGAGGGGGAAATGCGAAATGATAGAAGACCAGAGGGGGTGGGATGAAGCTAAGAGCTGGAAAGGTGATTGGCGAAAGTGAAGCTTTCCCTTCCGTTCCCTTCTCCAGCTCTGTATCACTTTCGCTAATCACCTTTCCAGCTCTTAGCTTCATCCCACCCCCTCCGGTCTTCTCCTATCATTTTGCATTTCCCCCTCCCCCCACTACTTTCAAATCTCTTACTATCTTTCCTTTCAATTAGTCCTGACGAAGGGTCTCGACCCGAAACGTCAACAGTGTTTCTCCTTATAGATGCTGCCTGGCCTGCTGTGTTCCACCAGCATTTTGTTGTGTAGTTTATCTTAACATTAGTCTCCAAGTACCCTGAAATCTCATCCTTAATAATAGACTCCAACACTTCCCCACCCACTGAGTTTTGGCTAACTGGCTTATAATTTCCTTTTTTTTTTTGGCCCTCCTCCTTTCTTAAAGACTAGGGTTACAGATGCAATTTTCTAGTCCTCTGAGACCATGCCAGAATCAAATGAATCTCTTCAGTAACTGCTTTCAGAACTCTGGGATGTAGTCCTTCTGGTTCAGGTGACTTATCCACTGTAAGACATTTGCGTTTGCCTAGCACTTTTTCCTTTATAATAGCAATGGCACTCACTCCTGCTCCCTGACACTCAGAGACCTCTGGCACACTGCTAGTGTCTTCCACAATGAAGACAGATGCAAAGTACCTATTATGTTTATCAGCCATTTCTTTGTCCCCCATTACTACTTCACCAGCATCATTTTCCAGTAGTCCAATATCAACTCTCACCTCCCTTTGACTTCTTATATAGTTGAAAAAAAGTTTAGTATCCTGCAGATGGAGAGGTGGGCCAAGCACTACCAGAACCTGAGAACATGGTCACTGAGTCAGCCCTTGCCAGTATCCCTGCCCTACCTGTCATGAAAGAGCTGGACCTACCCCCAACAGAGGAAGAACTCAGCAAGGCCATCGACTCATTTGCTCACAGCAGGGCATCAGGCAAAGATGGCATCCCTGCAGAAGTGATCCAGTGTGGGAAACTAGGGCTCCTAAGCCATCTTCACAAGCTGCTCTGCCAGTGCTGGGAGGAGGAGTCAGTTCCCCAAGAAATGCGAAACACAAACATCATCACATTGTTCAAGGATAAGGGAGACTGCAATGACTGTAATAATTACAGAGGCATATTCCAGCTCAACACCATTGGCAAGGCATATGCCCAAGTGGTTCTGAAGCCACTGCAGACACTGGCAGAATGCGTCTACCCCAAGTCCCAGTGTGGCTTCAGAGCAGAAAGATCCACCATCAACATGATCTTCTCACTCAGGCAGCTGCAGGAAAAGAGCCGGGAACAGAGAAAGCCTTTGTACGTTGCTTTTATTGATCTGACCAAGGCTTTCGACCTGATTAGCAGAAGAGGCCTCTTCACACTCCTGAAGAAGATTGGATGCCCATCAAAGCTGCTGAATCTCATCGCCTCTTTCCGTGATGGCATGTAGGGGGCAGTACAATTCGGTGGATCATCCTCAAAGCCCTTCCCCATCCAAAGCGGAGTGAAGCAGGGTTGCGTTCTTGCCCCAAGGCTCTTTGGGATTTTTTTCTCCCTCGTACTTTTGTACGCTTTCAGGACATCTGACGATGGAGTGTACCTATACACCAGGTCCGACGGCAAGCTCTTCAACCTTGCACACCTCAGAGCAAAGACCAAATTGCATCAGGTCTTGATCCGGGAGATACTCTTCGCTGATAATGCCACCCTGACGTCACACACACAGACTGATCTCCAGAGGTTAGTCAGTTCCCTGGCACATGCTTGACAGGAGTTTGGCCTCACCACCAGTCTGAAGAAGACAGAGATCATGGGCCAGGATGTCAGCGAAGCCCCCAGCATCAGCGACCACACCCTGCAAGCGGTAGATGAATTCACCTACCTAGGATCAACAGTCTCCAGCAACCTGTCCCTTGGTCCAGAGCTCAACAGGTGAATAGGGGAAGCCGCCGCTGCTGTGGCCAAGCTGTCAAAGAGAGTGTGGAAAAACAAGCTCACCACAGCCACGAGGAAATCTGCAGATAGTGGAAATTCAAGCAACACACACAAAATGCTGGTGGAACGCAGCAGGCCAGGCAGCATCTATAGGAAGAAGTACAGTCGACGTTTCAGGCTTGGCCAGTTCAACTGCTAACATGGTCTGAAAGAAGCTGCAGCTGGATGCACTTCTTTTGCAGGTGTAGTTGTCAGAGACACTGGAGGTCTCCCTGCCTTCTCACATCACACAAGAGGAACATTCCAGTATCCTGTATGGCATTCCCATTGTTCGAAATGTGCTTTAAGAAAGAATAAATAATGAAGAAGCCTCTCCTAAGCCTCGATGAGCCAAAGCCTCGATGCCCCACTCACACAATGGCTGTTCCCTTAAACCTAACTTTGTTTTATAGGCCCTTGCCAAAAGTGATGGGTTGAATCTGAACCTGAGGGAAACGAATATTCTCACAGACAGGTTTGTTAGAGCTGTTGGGGAGGGTTTAAACTAATTTGGCAGGGGTGTGGGAACTGGAGTGAAGGGGCTCAGGATAGGATGGATGGTAAAAAAGCAAAGATAGCATGCAGTTACACTGTCAGGAAGGGCAGGCAGATTGGACAGAATTGCAGCCAGCAGGGTGAGTATCAGTGTATTAGGGATTCAGAATCAAAAAGGGTACCAAATACAGTAGTTGAAGTTATATCTCACTGCATGGAGTGTAAGAAATAAGGTGGATGATCTTTTTGCAATCTTACAGATTGTTGGGTATGATGTTATGGCCATTACAGAAACATGGCTTAAGGATGGTTGTAATTGGGAGTTGAATGTCCAAGGTTACACATTGAATCAGGTGAATAGGAACATGGGCAAAGGGGGCGGCGTAGCTCCGGTGGTAAAGAATGGCATCAAATTGGCAGAACTATGTGACAGAGGATTGGAAGATGTTGAATCCTTGTGGGTTGAGTTAAGAACTTTTAGCAGTTTGTCATTAAGCCTACCAGGGGACTGGATTGGGTGTAATGTAATGTGGAGATGATTTGGGAGTTGACGGTAAAAGAATCCTTAGGAGACAGTGATCACATATGATTGAGTTCAACTTGAAATTTGATAGGGAGAAAGTAAAGTCTGACGTTGCAGTACTTCAGTGGAGTAAAGGATATTACTGTTGCAATAAAGGAGTTGGTCAAAGTAAATTGGAAAATGCTGGCAGGCACACCAGCAGAGCAGCAATGGTGTGAGTTTCTAGGAAAAGTGAGGAAGGCGCAGGACAGATGTATTCCAAACAAAGGAATATTCAAATGGCAAAAATAGTATAACTGTTGTTGATAAGTGAAGTCAAACTTAATGAGGAGCAAAAGAGTGGCCATACAACAAAGCAAAAATTAGTGGGAAGACAGAGGATTGAAAAGCTTTTAAAACCTTACAGAGAGCAACTAAAAGAATCATTAGGAGGGAATAGAAGAAATATGAAAGCAAGCTAGCAAACAATATCAAAATGGCTTTTTGAAGTATGTAAAAAATAAAAGAGATGAGTATGGATATAGGACCACTAGAAAATAAAGCCAGAGAAATAATAACAGGGGCCAAGGAGATGGCAGATGAACTAAATGAATATTTTGCATCTGTTTTCACTGTGGAAGACACTGGCGGTGTTTCAGATGTTGAAGGGTGTGAGGGAAGAGAAGTGAGTGCAGTTACTATTACAAGGGAGAAGGTACACAAAAAGCTGAAAGACCTAGGGTACACAAGTCACCTGGGCCAGATGAACTGCACCTTTGGGTTCTGAAAGAGGTAATGGTAGAGTTTGTGGAGGTATTAGTAATGATCCTTCAAAAATCATTGGACTGGCATGGTGCCAGAGGACTGGAAAATTACAAATGTCACTCCATTCTTTAAGAAAGGAGGAAGGCAGCAGAAAGGAAATTATAGACCAGTTAGCCTGGCCTCAGTGGTTGGGAAGGTGTTGGGAGTCAATTGTTAAGGATGAGGTTATGGGGCACTTGGTGAAACATGACAAAGTCAGCATGGTTTTTTTTAAGGGAAAATAACTTGCTGGAATTCTTTGAGGAAATTATACATGGGATAGATAAAGGGGATGCAGTGGATGTTGTACATTTGGTCTTTCAGAAGGGTTTTGACAAGGTGCCACACGAGGCTGCTTACCAAGTTAAGAGCCCATGGTATTACAGGAAAGTTACTAGCATGGTTAGCGGATTGGCTGATTAGCTGTAGAAGCGAGGCAGCGAGTGGAAATAAAAGGATCCTTGTCTGGTTGGCTGCCAGTGACTAGTGGTGTTCCACATGGGATAGTGCTGGGACCACTTTTTATGCTGTATAATCAATGATTTGGATGATGGAATAAATAGCTTTGTTGCCAAGTTTGCAGATGATACAAAGATTGGTGGAGGCACAGGTAGTGTTCATGAAACAGGTAGGCTGCAGAAGGACTTAGACAGATTAGAAGAATGGGCAAGGGAGTGGCAAATGAAATGCAAAATTGGAAAATGCATGGTCATTCACTTTGATAGTAGAAATAAATGTGCAGACTTATTTTCTAAATGGGGAGAAAATCCAAAAATCTGAGATGCAAAGGAACTTGGGAGTCTGTGTACAGAACACCCTGAAAGGTTAACTTGCAGGAAGAGTCAGTAGTGAGGAAGGCAAATTTGCATTCACTTCAAGAGGTCTAGAATACAAGATCAGGGATGTGATGCTGAGGCATTATAAGACACTGGTGAGGCCTCACCTTAAGTATTATGAACAATTTTGGGCTCCTGATTTAAGAAAAGATGTGCTGGCATTGGAGAGGGTTCAGAGGAGATTCACAAGGATGATTCCAGGAATTAAAGGGTTATCATACAAGGAATATTTGATCGCTGTGTCTTTACTCACTGGAATTTAGAAAGGGGGGGGGTGAATCTCATTGAAACCTTTCAAGTGTTAAAAGGACTAGATAGAGGAGATGTGGAGAGAATGTTTCCCATTGTGGGAGAGTCTCGGAGAAGAGGGCAAAGCCTCAGGATAGAGGGGTGTCCATTTAAAACAAAGATGCAGAGAAATGTCATTAGCCACAGGCTGGTGAATTTGTGGAATTTATTACCACAGGACACTGTTGAGGCCAGGTTATCTGGCATATTTAAGGCAGAGCTCAGTTCTTGACTGGACATGGCATCAAAAGTTACGGGAAGAAGGCTGGGCAGTGGGGCTGAGGAGGGGAGAAAAGGATTGAATGGCAGAGCAGACTCGGTGGGCCAAATGACCTAATTCTGCTATGTCTTATGGTCAAATGCAATTCAATGTCTCCTTGGAAACTGGGGCAAATGCCCCCATTCACTTCTTTTAATCTCTCTCCCTCTATGCAATCCGGTGTCTCCTTGGAATGTGTCGTGCAAAATGTGTTTTGTTGAAACTTAAAACTTAACCACACATTTTCAGAACCAAGCAATTCCATAATTCTAAGGTATTCTGTAAAAGCAACTTGAACTGAAAAAGACATGGGTCAGATTTCAATTACAGCAAAATGCTTTGGCATCTAGCAGCAAAACTTCCTAGTTAGCAATTGTTTTTGTCTGAAATGTAATACTCTTAACTGTATTACAACTAGATTACATTTCACATGCACCCTAATGTGGAGTCACGAAATGGGAGCAGCCCATCAAAAAAAAAATCCCAGCTGCAATTTTATGCTGCCACCTCTGCCGTTCCATTCAAACAAAATTTTATGCAATCTGCAGGAAGTATCTGGAAGAAGATCACAGGTATTCAGAAAAGAAAGCTGTTTTAAGGATATTTCTTAATTGCCAGATTAGTTTAGTACTGCTCAAAGGTAGTACAAACTATATATTTTATATTTAGCCAAAAGTCTAATGGAAAAGCAAATAACATATTAGAAAGGTTTATGACATTCTCAGATGCAAAAAAAAAAAGAAAGTGAAGAATGCAGTAAGTTAGAAGAACAGTGGAAACTTGATAAAGTATTGGATGTTGAAATACAATTCCGAGAGTTTAACAAGGCAGATGTTGTCAGATGGCTTCCCCCTAGGGGAATGTTGAACCAGAGGCTTCAGAATAAACAATCACACATTTAAAATGGGGAAAAGAATTATTTTCACCGAATTTTATTGCAGAGATATGCAGGCTAAATGAAGGCTGAGACAGAGATTTGTAATCTATGGTCGAGTCAATGGTCATGGGGAACAGGTAGAAAAGTGGAACCAAGACCAAGATTTGATCAGCCATGTTAAAATGTACAGTTGGTTTCAAGGGGGCAATATACTTGAGTTCTTACTTAAAATAATTCAATCAATTTCAGAGGACAGCATGTCAAAAGGAAGGTGGGGCGAGGAGAATTGCAAGGGATTTCTGCCAATGTTATATCGTGCACTTCCCAGTAGCTTAGAAAGTAACTTGTTGTAAAGTACAGATTGAAAAAAATCAGGAAATTGATTAACAGCCAACTGAATTGAGAATGAAGCATTGTCAATATAATAGTAACCAAATAATTTTACTATTTGAAGGTCATGATGTGCAAAGGTTAGCTTACATTCTCCCTACACCTTGACACTGTTAAGAACTGTGCTGGGTCAAAAAAAAAAACCCAGCTTCAAATCTCTTGTTTCAATACCAACACCAGGTGTAAACTTGGGATCAGTTTTAAGTCTTATCCTTGAGGCTATAAAATCCAAAGATTTGTACATTCCTGGCTTTTCATAAAATGTTTTATAGAATTATTCTCCAAAATAATCAAAATCATTATGAGCATAAATAGATCATTTAAAAAAGTCATTTTAGTTTAAAAAAGATCATGAGTAAGATTAAAAGTATCTGAACAATGAAGGGTGAATTCTAATTTAAAACTTTTTTTTGGTAAAAATTCTTTGAAGTAAAGCAATTGATAAATTAGATAAACCTCAGTAAGAACCTGGACTGTGTACATAAAAGACCAAAGAATAAATACCAAACATGTAAATTTGGCATAGACAACACTGAAGATTGAGACTGAAACAGAATCACTACAAGGCAATAGAATGATCTATTGAGCCACTATGCTATGCATTTTGTGGGAAAGACCCAAAAAATATTTCTCTGCAATTTCTACTGATCTTACACTTAAATTATGAAAGACAACAGAAATATTGATAACCATCTTTTAAGAATCTAGCATTGATGAGATCAATTTTAGAAGCTATACTTACTGAATCTCATTAAATTTGGAAGCATTTTATGTAGATAAATTGTATACTGATGTAGACAACCTTGTCATTTTATATTAACTGCAGTACCTAAGTGCAAATTCAGTAACTGGCCCAGTCATCCTTTCAAGAAATGACTATGCAATTAACACACTAAAACATTTTTGATGTCACCTTGATATCAGCATTTTTCAAAGAAAATTAACCTTACAAAACTCCCAAACTCTAATGCAGTTGTCCAGGTGATATAACCAGATGGTATAAAAGAGGAAATCTGACTTCAATTAACACAGCAATAATGTTGGATCTAGATTTCAAAAGACAGAGCAATGCCTATAATCTTTTAAGATGGTGAAACTCTAGCTTTGTGTTTCTACTCTTTCAAAGTTTAAACCCTCTCAACCTTTAACCAATATATCTGTACATTAATGAAATAATATTGTATCTGTGGACAAGAGAACCTTAATAAGTAAAGATGGGAGTTAAGGTAACAATTATCTATTTGTGCAACCCCCTCCTCCACCCTCAGCAAGTTACCTCACCTTAAGGAATTAAAATACTTTGTAGTGGAGCTACTGTTGCCTATGGAATATTTGGTGGGTCTTCCTGGATACGTTACCAATTATAGGACATCATGTTACTTCTCTATTCTTTGGATACCAGATGTCAATGTATTGGGCCATTTGAGGCTTGGGAGAACAAGCAATTGCTTGCCTGTTAACCGGGCCCGATGCAGCATATAATTCATCGGCAAGGGCTGAAGTTGGTGCTGTGTACAGTACTGATTACCTGACCAGCCTGTTTCCACCTCAAATCCTTCAGCAAACCCCTCATCCAATAGTGCAGTTTTATACTATGAGTAGTTGCCCCAGTTTCTCCACTGTACTTGTAATTACAAATGAGCTGTGGATATATTTGGACAGCTACATAAGAAATGCATTCTCGTTGAAATACTAAATACACTGCCATTTATTTCTTCACATTAAAAGATTAATGCTCAAATATGTGAGCTTGGATAATGCTCAATATATGTAACTTCCAAATTGTTTTCTGCGAACAGACTGACTAGATAAGTTATATTGGATCTACTACTAGGCAATGAACCTGGTCAAGCACAGAACTCTCAGTGGCTAAATATTTCGGAGATCGTGACCACTACTCCCAGAGAGCACGAGATTCTGAAAGAAACATTAAGATAGGTAAGCTAGCAGGGGTGTACAGGATATACCCCAGGTTACTCTGGGAAGTGAGGAAAGAGATTGCTGGGGTAATAGCAATGATGATCTTTCAGGAATGGTATCAGAGGATTGGAAGGCGGCAAATGTTGCTCAAGAAAGGTAATAGGAATAGGAAGCCATAGACTCAGGATTATAGTGAGTCGTCCATCAGTAATGGAAAACTACTGAGAGAATTCTTAGAGATAGGAATTATGAACACTTTGAGAAGCAAATGTTCTACTGGGGATAGTCATCATGGATATGAGAGGGTCAGGTTATGCCTCACAAACCTAAATGACGTCTTTTGAGGTGGTAACAAAACAAGTTGATGAAGGCAAAGCACTGAATGTGGTGTATACAGATTTTAGTAAAATGATTGTCAAGGCTCATCCAGAAGGTTACAAGGCATGGGATCCAGGGAAACTTGGTTGCGTGAATTGAAATTGGCTTGCCCAGAGAAGGCAAAAGGCAGTAGTAGATGGAGCAAATTCTGCCTGGAGCTAGTGGTGTTCCGCAGACTCTGCTCTTTATGATTTTATAAATGATTTGGGTGAGGAAGTGGAAGTGTGGGTAAATCTGCAGATGTCACAAAGGTTGCAAGTCTGGCTAGTGAAGAGGTTGTCGTTGGTTACAACAGGAAATTGACAAGATGTAGAGTTGGGTGAAGAAGTGGCAGATGGAGTTCAATTCAGAAAAGTGTGAAGATTTAACTAGAAAGTAGAGTACAGGGTTAATGGCAAGATTCATAGCATTATGGAGAAACAGAGGAACTTAAGGAATCTGTGGACTTGAGACTCCCCAAATTTGCCACACAAGCTGTTAAGGTAGTTAGGTGTATGGTGTGCTAGCTTTCTTTAGTCAGGGGTTGAGTTCAAAAGCCATGAGTTAATGTTGCAGCTCTATAAAACTCTGTTTAAACCATATTTGGAGTACCTGAGTTCAGTACTGGTCACCTGATTATAGGAAGGATATAGAAGCTTTAGAGAAGGTACTGAGGAGATTTATCAAAATGCTGCCTAGATTAGAGAGCATGTCTCATGAGGAAAGGTTGAGTGAATTAGGGCTTTTCTCTTTGGATCAAAGGAGGATGAGAGGTGTACAAAGTTAAGAGGCAAAGAGAGTGAAAAATCAGCGCCTTTATCCCAGGGCAGCAGTGCCAGTAACAGAGGACATCTGTTTAAGGAGAGCAGAGGAACGTTTAGGGGAGATATCTTTAGTTATATATATCTACATACACGTAGGTACCTGGAACACACTGCCAGAGGTGGTGGTAACTAATACAACAGGGACATTTAGGACACTCTTAGATAGGCATGTGTATCTAAGAAAAATGGAGGCTTTTGGGTTATGTAGGAGGGAAGGGCTAGATTGATCATGGAAAAGGTTGGCTAAGTGCCACACCATGTTGTAATGTTCTATGTTCTAATATTAGATGACCTGCTACAAGGCTTTATCTACTACCTTATGTAAAATGACCATCAGTCCTCACTTATAACACATTGAGATTAATTAATCTATCACCCAATTCAGCCATCTCTTCTCAACAGTCACTGTACCCCAAATGGTCACAACTTCCTTTGGAATTTTCAAGATTTATGATAAATCGCTGTATTTATGCAACATTATCAGAGCAAATGTGATGGGCCAAATGGCCTAATTCTGCTCCAATGTCTTAGGATAGTGGTCGCCAACCCGTCGATCGCAATCGACTGGTCGATCTTTGAGACTTTCCCAGTAGATCCTGAAAAAAAAAAGTAAAATAAATATACAAATACCGTTGAGAG